>NC_071280.1:19251308-19486308 GCF_023375685.1 Ictalurus furcatus
GCATGGCTAGACGCGACAGTACAATACACTACACTACAGAACACACACGCACCGGCACCGGGATCCTCCCATTAACTTTATCCCGTTAGTGTACACCCTCCTACTCAATGTACCCTTTCTACGCGCACGCGCACTGACAGACCCGACATGCAGCTATTTAAAGGGGAAACGTTTATTCAACATTCAGCAATCACGCAACACAACAGCACCGCACCTTCAGCCAACAGTTCCACCACACACTACGGGACGATATCATGTCGCTCCTCGGTGTAGTCCCCGCCCCTTTCAGCAGATCCAGCTGCTTCCAGAAAGTTCAGGGGGCGTGGTTAACGCAGCTGGGTGTAGTACAGTAGTGGGCTATCTGACGGCATTCCAGCAGGCAGGCAGACAGATGTGGAGCTCCAGGACGGGAGGAAATTCTTTCATGTTTTACTAACTTTTATAGACACTTTGCTGTGTTGTGTAAATAAGCAGTAAATCATAAAAAAGTGATACATTTGAAATGTATTCGCCTTCCATCAGTGAACTGTCGTTTCTGACCAGCACAGTAAAAGTGATCTAGTTAACTGCACAGTTACACGGTACAAGTTATCTAGACATAATTACTATTACTGCCCAGGTGTGATTAAGATGAGGTGTGAAGGAAAGACTGGAGACCGAAGACAGCTATGGTTTTAGACGCACAGTGTCAATGACACAATGGAAGCATCTCGTAAACTCTTTGTAGCTGGGCTTTTTGTGCTTGTTTTATTATTTTATCACCAATCATTAGAGATAAACCGTGCTTTCGTTTTAAAGATGAAGTTCAGGTGATCACTCCTGAGAACGTTTCCATTTCCTTCTATACTAAGAACCCGTGCAGCGGAAAGGCATTTCTCTTCGGCTGTAAATAAGCAAGTGAGAAAATGCAATATTTTAACACACATCTATGTTTTTATGGAGCATATAGAGACAACTGGCACTGATCAGTGATTATTGCAAATCATCTGTAAGTTTCCAACGGGTTTATGAGTTTAGTTCTGCAGCAAAAAAGCAACAAACAAACAAAATAATAAATAAATAAATAAATAAATATAATAATAATAATAATAATAATAATAATAATAATAATAATAATAAGTTTTTAGTGATTTTTTCCCCCCTGAGATTTTCAGTGTTGGACACTAGGGGGCACCACAATACTCCCATTAGGGCAGAAATTGTAATTTTTTTCACAATATAATACACAAACTAGCAAAATACACCCAAAAGTCTGCTATACAGTTGATTATTATATCAGTGACGTCTGGCGGATATTAAAATAGAGGCAGTGAGTAACTGTAGTGTATTTCTGTCAGAGTTCAGACTGAAGTGCTGGGTAGGTGTGTTTTTCTCAAAGCTCCACTGCGTACATTCAGAAGCCGAGACAGTGTGTACAGTGTGTACTGTGTGTACTGTGAAGGGAACGAGAGACAACGACACACTGAAGAAGATGAAGGAGCTCAATGCAGCTTTCTTCTATCCAGCAGATTGTTCAAATTAAAAACCCCTCCTGGCCTCACCTGTCTCACCTGCTAAAGGTACAATGGCGCCCCATCTAGATTGCGCACAATACCTCTAACCTACAGGGAGGAGGAGCTGGACTCCAGTCAGGTCTGACTCCACCCCTTGGACTTTGGGTTCAGTTTACATGAAGGTTACAAATGTACGTTATTTATTTATTTAATTCTAATTGTTCAATCGGTATTAATTATTAAGATAATGATTAAGAATGGCACACTTCCTGTCCAGCCGACCTCACACCTCCAGAATTAACTGTCTGTTTCCGGTCCATTCACGGTTCCCAATGAACTACAAACCATATTTCAAACTGATGTAGGAACCGTGTCCGAATCACTCTGTAACTACCCTTTCTACCAGCACACGGTTATTTGTTTTCAGCAATTATAACCGAAACTGAGCCATGATCTGGCAACCCTGCTGTCTGATCTATAATCACCTCCCTGTAAAATCTCTCCTCCATACGGACATTAAGTTTCGTTTTCAGGGAAACAGAACTCAGACACACCTTTATTTGCTTTTCCAGCTTGTTCAACTCTCACATCTTGACTTTCCTCTGAGAATAAGTTTAACTTTTTATCACTGCCATTTTTTTTTTACACACACACACACACACACACACACACACACACATACCATGGCACCATGGCGTCCTATCTGGAAGAAGATCTGTCATGTCCAGTGTGTTTAGAGATTTATAAGGATCCTCAGTTCCTCTCCTGTGGACACACTTTCTGCCGCAGATGTCTCGGATATCAACAAAATGTTTTCTCCGCCTTTTCCACTCGAACATGTCCCGTGTGTCAGAGGGAAATACACCAGGAACCTGTTAGCAACCTGGCTCTGAGGAAGACTTGTGAGTCCTATCAGAGGGAGAGGAAGAAGGAGAAGGAGAAGGGGAATGAAGAGAGGGAGGAAGACAGTGGGATTAAATGTCTAATGCACGGAGAGAAACTCCTGTTTTTCTGCAGGGACCATGAAGTGGCCATATGTTCTCAATGCAGGAAACAGAGTCACATGTCACACAGCGTTCAACCGCTTACACACACTGTACGCCAGCGAAAGGTGTGTATCCGGCTGACAGTTACTGGTTCTGAGAACAGAGCTTTACTTTTTGAGTGAAGTTTTCTTTGGGGAAATATAATATCAAACAACACTCCAATAACCGCCCAGCTCTCTGGAACCTTGCACTAGCCTTAATGTCAGGGGGACGTCCTCCAGATCATCCAGGGTTAGTTCAAGGTCCATCCCTGTGTCCCATGTATGTTACTGTTTTGTGAGCATTTCCTGTCAGTTGTCCCAGTACCATAAGAGAACATTGCGTTTTAAAGTTGTGAAGGTTCCCAGAACATTATGAATTGTTTCCAAAATGCTAACATGAGGGAAACGCTCTGGGTTTGGTGAATGCGTGTGTAGCACCGGTTTAATGCACTGAATAAACAATGCTTACCAAAATGATTATATGAATACATCTGATCTCTGCAGGACCAAATCAAAGCCGCGCTCCGTCCAGCGGAGAAAGTTCTGGAGTGTTTAAGGAACGGCACGGCACTGGAGCGTAAAGTCACCAAATACATCGAGGTAAGGTGTAGATCATGGCTCTGAAATGCCTGAGTATGAAAAGGGTTTGTTGCTCCACTGGTTATTCCTGTTCCCCTTCATAATTATAGCTTTCAAAGATCTATTCTTCTCCTCCTCTTACTTTCACATTGTTCAGTATTTGTTTTACAGATATTCAGCATTCTATACTTTTATACATATCACATGTCTAGTGATTGTGTTATGAAAGCTTCCGGTTTTCTGCTCAGCTTCCACCTTTGCCTTTGTGTCTTGTACTGCTACGTTTTTAGCTTGTGAATAAACACGGTGTCTCAGGGTGAGAAATAAAGCAATGACCAAAACAATCAGTAGTCATGACAAGTGAAATATTTTATTTATCATTTAAACAACAACAACAACAAAAAACAAACAAAAAAAACCCATACATTTTCACTGGCACTGCAGAGAAAGCGGTTTAAACTCGTAAACAAAAGAGAAACGAAAAATAAATAAATAAATAGCTTATGTCTGTACAAATTACAGTTACAAATAACTGATAAATAAGTAAGGGAATGGACGTGTCTTTGAGCTGCTGTGCTCTAGTAATGTGGTGTATATATATATGATACCTCATACCTGAACATGCATTACTAATACGTCTACCTGCTTAATCTGGAACTCATTAACTTCCCTGGAAGTATGGATATGAATATGGATATGAATATGGATATGTGTTTGAGTATGGATATGAGTATGGATATGAGTATGGATATGAGTATGGATATGAGTATGGATATGAGTATGGATATGTGTTTGAATATGAGTATGGATATGAGTTTGGATATGAGTATGGATATGAATATGGATTTGAGTATGGATATGAGTTTGAATATGAGTATGGATATGAATATGGATATGAGTTTGGATATGAGTATGGATATGAGTTTGGATATGAGTTTGGATATGAGTATGGATATGAGTATGGATATGTGTTTGAGTATGGATATGAGTATGGATATGAGTATGGATTTGAGTATGGATTTGAGTATGGATATGAGTATGGATATGAGTATGGATATGGATATGGATTTGAGTATGGATTTGAGTATGGATATGAGTATGGATTTGAGTATGGATATGAGTAAGGATATGAATATGGACATGTGTTTGAGTATGGATATGAGTATGGATATGAATATAGATATGTGTTTGAGTATGGATATGAGTATGGATATGAGTATGGATATGAGTTTGGATATGAGTATGGATATGAGTATGGATATGAGTATGGATATGAGTTTGGATATGAGTATGGATATGAGTAAGGATATGAATATGGACATGTGTTTGAGTATGGATATGAGTATGGATATGAGTTTGGATATGAGTATGGATATGAGTTTGGATATGAGTATGGATATGAGTTTGGATATGAGTATGGATATGAGTAAGGATATGAATATGGACATGTGTTTGAGTATGGATATGAGTATGGATATGAGTTTGGATATGAGTATGGATATGAGTTTGGATATGAGTATGGATATGAGTATGGATATGAGTATGGATATGAGTTTGGATATGAGTATGGATATGAGTTTGGATATGAGTATGGATATGAGTTTGGATATGTGTTTGAGTATGGATATGAGTTTGGATATGAGTATGGATATGAGTTTGGATATGAGTTTGGATATGAATATGGATATGAGTATGGATATGAGTTTGGATATGAGTATGGATATGTGTTTGAGTATGGATATGAGTTTGGATATGAGTACAGATATGAGTATGGATATGAGTATGGATATGAGTTTGGATATGAGTATGGATATGAGTTTGGATATGAGTATGGATATGAGTTTGGATATGTGTTTGAGTATGGATATGAGTTTGGATATGAGTATGGATATGAGTTTGGATATGTATGCAGTATGGAGCAGGGGCGGTTCTAGGGTCAGTGGATATCCGGGGTTTAGCCCAGAGACATCCATGTATGCATCCTAATATACAGGATACACTTTAAAATATGTCATTAACAGTTACATTGGCAAAGCGTCTTTGTTTTTAAAAGAGGTCAATCTTTTATTATAGCTTATTAAAAAAAAAAATCTTTCACATCTAATACCTGCTTTATTCCACCACCAGAGACATTCACCTGAAAGTCTTCTTTAATACTGCTCACTGCTATTATAATTTGTAATCAAACTCACAGAACTCATGTTTAAAACCAACAAACCCAGAGCCAGGACACCAATCTGTTATTGCCTGTCTAATTAGGAACCTGCCTAAAGAAACACCCACAGATTACTGCATTCGTCCACAACAATGCATGACCACAAAGTGAGAATACCTGACATTACTAGATGTTAGATGTACAAACAAAACTAACAGCATACAAACACTTGTTGAAGCCAAAGTCTTGCACAAACCACATTACTCATCCGGACCAGATTAAATAAAAACCCATTATAGTCTATGACAGCAGGTTACACATTCCTGAGGATTCCAGTCTTGAACCTGGCTGATGCTGTTGTTTGTTTTTTCTTTAAAAAAAAATTTAAATGTCCATTTCAAATATTTCGATTTTCTTCATATGTCTTTTGCTCTGTTCCTTGTCTCTGAGCTCCTGTTTCCCTGTACACTAGTTCTCTAAAGACCTTATTACCAGCTTATGGTTTTAATAAAGCCTGTGTGGACTTGCTACTTAACTGAATATGGACAGATGATGGAATACTCAGCTTATTCCTTTTGTTCCCCCTCATTTGGTTCTCTCTTTAAAGTCTCAGGCCGAGCAGACGGAGAAGCATATGAAGGAGGAGTTTGATAAGCTTCATCAGTTCCTCAGAGAGGAGGAGGAGGCCAGGAGAGCTGCGCTGAGAGAGGAAGAGAAGGAGAAGAAAGGAAAACTAGAAGGATGGATCGAACAAGAGTTACAGTCCCTCTTTGATAAACTGATAGAGGTGGAAGAAGAGATGGAGAACGATGATGTCACGTTCCTAGCGGTAATTTAATGAATAAGTCAATTAAGTAGTGCCTTTATTTTTTCAGATAAGGCTGAATCTGCACATTAAGGGTTTTTTTTGGTTTTTTGTAAAGTGTTCGTTTGTTTTCTTATTTCAGAATTATGACCACATAATGACACGGTATGTTTTTATTAAAGCGTTTTACTCTCATAGCATCAGATTCTTTACCTTAATAGATCAAAACCGTTGTGTGTATAGAAACGTACAGATACAGTGGATCTGTGTTTTAGGGCTCGGTACAGACCGTCAGATTCACAGCTGAACTCAGGATCTCTGATCGATGTGGCCAAGCACGTGGGAAATCTGAGATTCAGAGTGTGGGAGAAGATGAAAGATCTCTGTCCTTACTGTGAGTAGCAGAACCATAACATTTCAATATCACAAGTGAGTAAAAAGAGCAAAGTTTAGTTTGCTTTAACTCTTCCTGTCTCTTAATTTAAGCTAAATGCCATTTTGGTCTACATTGATCATTAACACCAGCAAGAAAAAGCCATATGGACTGAAATGCAATTAAGCTGAATGAGATTAAAATGTATTAAACAAGATGAATCATTTTGAATGAATCAGTTTCAAAATAAATCATACAGATAGATCAATGACACTACTGTATTTTAGCCAAACAGGTAGAATGCTAATAATCAGGATGGTAATATTACCGTATAACAGATGGTTCGTGGCAATGAGGTAACATAAGTTTACAACACAACAAAGTCTTTCTCTGTTTCTCTTCAGACCCAGTAGTCCTCGACCCAAACTCCTCCCTCATCTCTGTATCTGATGATCTGGTGTGTGTGAGCCGCTCCATTCGCAGGTTTTACTCCCCCAGCCCCCTACAGAACAAAGATATCCATTTGGTTCTCGGTTCGGAGGCCCAAAACGCTAGCTTCAACTGCTGGGACGTGGAGGTGGGAGACAGCAAGCACTGGACCCTGGGTGTGTGTCGACGCTGGGCAGCTGAGAGAAACCGCACGCAACCACTGACCCCTCAAAATGGGTTTTGGGGCCTCAGTAGAAACGGCGATTTCTATAATGCCTTGTGGTCCGCAGAGGCTCCATTTCGGTTAAGGAGGCCTCCAAAAACGGTGCGAGTGAAGCTGTATCATCGTCTCAACCTCAACAACGATCAACTTTACTGGATGCTGAGATTTTTAGACGCTAGAAATGAATCTGCGATCGCTTGTATTCGTGATGTAGCCTTCGGGAAGGATTTGTTTCCCTTTCTGATCCCAGAGGAGAGAGACGCTCCCCTGTGCATTGTCCCTGTAAATATAAACATGACCACGGAGAAGAAATTCAGCTTCTTTGAGAGGCACGTGGACATGATACCTTTATATGTAATCGCATTCCTCGTAGTGCTTTTGATGCTGTTGGTGATGATATGGACAAAAATAAATTGAGAAAGGGAAACTCAGAGTGGTTTGGGTTGCATTTCAAGAAGCATCTTATAAGAATATATTTAAATAATCAAGTTAAGACAGATCAACTAGGCTTCTAAAAGCAAAAATAGCATGCTTCTGGAGCTCAGTACGGAGAAGTAGATAAAAAATGCAGATAGTTCAGCATGGAAACCAGAGTTTAGTTATAATGAAGCATAATAGAACCAAAGGATGTGGGTACCGACGAGACGCCGTAATTTTTGCAGATCAAATTGTACAGATAACAGGAAACTGCATGAGATTAAAGCATTTAAATTTCATAACAGAATTATGCTTTCTGGTGAAAAAAAAAAACCTGAATACTGAATTTTTCATCTTCAGCAGGTAAAAATGTACCAGGATTTTGTTTACTTGTTTATTTTGTTTGATGTTCTCTGTGTTGTAAAATGATTGTATGATGATAAAACACTAATGTTCTACTCGTGGAATAATGACACATTACAAATGTGTATAATTGTATAAAAATTAAACAAAGATACATACAGTTGGGGAAATAAGTATTGGACGTGTCAGCATTTTTTTCAGTAAATATATTTCCATTGAGGTTATTCACATGAAGTTTTCACCAGACTTCAGTATTAACTCAAGAAATCTGGGAATATAAAGAATTCACAACATTAAAGTCCATAATTAAAGTTATGTGTAATAAAGTGGAATTACACAGGAACAAAGTATCGAACACGCTAAGAAAAGGCAGTTCTCCAAGGCAAGGTAAGGCAAGGAACCAGCTGATATCTGTAAGTAATTACACCCCTATCTGTGCAAATTAATATCAGCTGGGTTAGTAAATTGACGGTCTTTAAAAAGGCTTTTCGTTCAATATTTATTTCCCCCACTGTATAATTTGTTCTGTTTGAAATTGTTAATGAATACACACATACACATACACACACACAAAAGTTTTGAAAATGGTGTTGATATTATAGAGGATTTGTTCAGGTGTCAGTTACGAATTAAATCATGTGGGGAAAATAAAACTCATGAAACATGAAAGTGTTGTTTTGTGAAATATCAAACCCCTCCCCAAATCCCTTTGCGCACACACACACACACACACACACACACAAATCTTTTTAGATTTAATTTGACGAAAATGTACACGTTCTATCAAACTCTAGCGTAACAAACTAACTACATTTCAAATGCAACATTTATTAACACGAATAATAAAGTGTGGTGCAGATTAAACATCGACCCGTTCTGTTCAGCACAGGAACGCTGCGCTGCACGGTCTAACCCAGCAGATGTGGTAACAATCACCTGGATACCTTCTTGTGTTCACGAACACGTGTGCTGAAGTGATGTCTGAAACGGTATTTACAATAAATCCTACCATCATGCAGCCCTTTCTTCTCCTCACCTCGTACACTCGTCGAATCTCGTGTGCACCACATACAGTACAGCGTCATACATGCATACCTGTCCTCTGAAGATGCGCAGAGACTCCTTTCATCCATCCGTCTTCTCTTCTGTTGTGGTTACAGGTTACAGAAATAAATACATGAATAAATAAAAATACAAAAGTTCATAAACAAGACTCAGATGAGAAGTTGTGCATCATGTGGTAAGAGTCTGAGGAGCTGCGTTGTGGAAATGTTACGGTAAACGTATCTCTCTCAGAAGGAAGTCAGTGCACAAGACAACATTTAAGCAGTGCTCCCCAGCTGCAGCACTGTGGTGTAATCCGGCCTCTTTATTTATTTTATTTTTCTACACCAATTACATTCATTTCCCCACCCAGGAGGCGGTCTGAACCAGGAAGTCTTCACTGTTTTCACTTTCACGTCTCTTCTGAAGTGCTCACAACTTAAAAATCTTTCCCTCTGCCTCCTTCTGGGTTTCAGCGCCTTCTTCATGGCGTCGGCTCTAGAAGACGATCTCTCGTGCCCGGTGTGTTGCGAGCTTTATCAGGATCCTCAGCTCCTCTCCTGTGGACACACTTTCTGCCGACAGTGCCTGAAAAAGCACTGGAATGTAAACACTGCTCGGACATGTCCCGTGTGTCGCGGTGTGTCTCTGCAGGAACCCGTGTCCAACCTGGCTCTGAGGAACACCACCGAGTCCTATCAGAGGGAGAAAGAAAGGGAGAGGAAGGAGAGAGAGCGTGACAGTGAAGTCAGATGTTCTGAACATGGAGAGAAAGTCCAGTTCTTCTGCAAAACTGATAATGAGGTCATGTGTTCAAAGTGCAGGAAAGAACGCCACGCATCGCACAGAGTTCAGCCTCTCAAATATGCTGTACAACAACACAAGGTGAGAAAGACGGGCCGAGAGAGCGAGAGAGACAGACAGACAGACAGACAGACAGACAGACAGGGAGAGATAGACAGAGCAAGAGAAAGAGTGTGGTTGTGCAAATAGTGAGAGAAGGGAAGGAAGTTTTGTGTGATATGATCTTAGCTTTTTCTGCCTTTTAGCAGTTTAAAAACAAATTTAAAAGTTAAATTAAAAGCACAATTAAAAGTGTTAACCAACAGTTGTCCTTCTTTCTTTCTTTCTTTTTTTTAATCTGTTCATACTGAAGTATTTGTGGTGTGTTCGGTGATCCCGGTGCTAGTGTGTAGGCCGGCGCTGTATTGTTATTATTCCTGTGAGAAGGATGTTGTTATTGCTGTCACAGTTACAATGCCATATTAATGAGAACTCCAGACTTGTACTAGTGGAGACTTCGGAATAAACGCTGGACTCAAAGTCCAAGAATTCAGTGCTTGGTATCAACTCCAGACCTTTCAACTCTAGTTTGTCATTAAATAACGAGGAAACAGGCCACACCTGTCCATGAAACTGCTCATCAGTCAAGTGTCCAATTATTTTTGAGCCTGTTAAAATATTTTTCTTAAACCCCTTGAATATAAGATGAAAGAGTGTCATATATGATGACACTTCAGTCATATCTGGATTGCTTCATTTTTTATTTTTATTTTTTAAACCTTGTAGTGGTGTACAGAGGCAAAATTCTTTAAATGAGTTATAGCAGAGACTCAGTTTGGCTCGTTAGCAGTTTACGAGATTACGAGCTTGATGTCATTGAGCTAGCTTTGGAAGCTGATCTGTTTGAGAAGAGCGTACAGAACAGGAGGAGAGAGAGCTGGACAAACGAAAGAGCCGCTGCATCGCTGTCTTTAGATAGAGATTAAGTGAGGGTTTAAATCTCACTACAACACTATCAGCAGGTAGTCCAATGGCATTGTGGGTAATGTAGGAAACCATTAACATTATTTAAAGTAAATATAGAGCAGCATGTCGATGAAAGAAGTTTAAACAAACAAACAAACAAACAAAAAAACCCTCAGACTTTCATTATAAAATAAATCCTGGACTGTACTGAAGATCACGTTAATTATAAAGACTGATAAACGAGTCCTTCATGGTGAATTCTGGTTTTTGACGATTTTCAGACTTGAGCGATTGACCTTGAAAGATATTTTGAGATATTTTTGATTAACAACAATTTTGTTCTTACATACAGCTCAAGAAAATGTAGTAATGTTTCACTGGAGCGCTTTTTTCTTCTTTTGGCTTGTGTTCTCATGTCCCTGATTTCATATTTCACCAGGACAGAGTTAAAGCTGCGCTCCGTCCAGCTGAAAAAGCTCTGCAATCTCTAAAGAAAGGCACGAGTCAGAACGCTCAAATTGCCAAGTACATTCAGGTAACTCCGTCAAAGCAACCACCTTGTTGCAGATCACAAAAGGTTTGTAAATGCCTGATTCTGGCTTGGTGGTTTTGCTGAGTAAGTAGTTAACACTTTGTGTTAAGCTTTTCTCGCTCTTGAAGTTACTAATGTTACTAAGAAACAAAGTGTAAACTCCTCCGTCCCAAAGTTGTCTTGTCTTCTATATCTATCTTTCTCTCTAATCTCAATGTCTCTCTCAGTCTCAGGCCCAGCAGGCAGAGAGGCAGATAAAAGCAGAATTTGAGAAATTTCACCATTTCCTCAGAAAGGAGGAGGAGGCCAGGATGGCAGCACTGAAGAAAGACGTGGAGAAAAAGAGAGGGAAGGTGGAGGATAAGATAGAACAAGAGATACTGTTTCTTTCTGACAGAGTGAGGGAGGTGGAAGAAGAAATGGAGACTGAGGACGCCACATTTTTGCAGGTAAAGTTGCAGACTTACACAACAGGAAGTCTACTAAACACTGTGTTATTCACAACAGAACAGAATGTTGCTACACAAGGCATTCGGGTGACATATTTTTAAGATCTGAATAATGCAAAAATCCAGGCCCAGGTCATTGATAAACATGTCTATGGTTTTTAAACATTTCTACATTTCTGCTCATGTTCATGGTCCATCTGCTTGACAAGTCAAATTTCAGGTTTTTCTTTGTGATTGTGATTTTCCAATCAACTCAAACAACCAGTAAAGCATCTCAGAACACGTTGGACCATGAAGAGGATGAGCTACACCAGCTGAAGACCACATCGGGTTCCACTCATGTCAGCCAAGAACAGGAATCCGATGCGATAGTACAAGGGCGTAACCATGGTATGGACATTGGGGGGGTCCAACGAACTCGGCGGGAGGATCTGCAAGTGAAAGTAACGTTAATGGTCAAAAACTGGAACTGACGTTAGCTTAGCCTACTTCGCGGGTGTGCAAATATCAACAGTTAATTGACGTTCTTAAGAACAAACCAAGCCATGGTATGATGCTTCTATACTAAGCTAAGGTTACCTACTATTTAGGAATCTAGTTACTTACTGTCTGAAAAAAGCTCCTGTGCTCTGCTGCACTTTTCTACACTTGGCTGCTGTCTCCAGTTCTTACAGACTGAGCTGCTCAAATATATCAACCAACTTGCGTTGAGTATGGACGCAACCAAGTGTACATTGGGGGGGGGGGGGGGGGGCACACACCTATTTTCCTTAACAAACGAAAATATATTAAAAAGTAATAGACTTAAATAAATAGAATAGATGAAGAAAAGAGAGATCCGTTGTCAGGGTTCATTAAAGGGGGGCATATAGAATATATATTGTACTGTATATTGGGGGGAGAGATTGGTATTTCCTCAACATTGGGGGAGACACAACCGCCCCAAAGAATCCATGGTTATGCCCATGCTATGGTCACGGCAACCAGACAGTGCTGTAAATTCTGGGTGTTTGAGCTACTGAGGCCTGTCTGTCAAGTCCAACCAGTCTGGTCATTCTCCTCTCACCTCTCTCATCATCCAGGCATTTCCAAACGCTGAACTGCAGCTCACTGTTTGTTTTGTTTTTTTTCATGATTTGGTGTGAAAATCCCAGGAGATCAGCATATCTCAGCATATCTGAAATACTCAAACCAGCCCATCTGGCACTGACAACCATTCCACAGTCACATGATCACATTTTCCCCCCATTCTGATGGTTGATGTGAACGTTATCTCGACCTGTATCTGCGTGATGTTCTGCATTGTGCTGCTGCTGCGTGGTTGATGGGTTGTATAATTGAATAATAATTGAACAGGGATGCAGGAGTTCTTGTTAAAGCGAATAGTGAGTGTATGTCCACAATAAACACGAGAAGAGTAAGTTCAACACTATTCACTGAACACGTGAGTGAAGAGTGAATATGGAAAACGTTTCAGATGTTGTTTTCTGTAGTGTGTAACATGCATTGTTGGTTTTCTTGTCTTTCAGAATTATAACTTTGTACTGCAGAGGTATGTTTTTTTTTTGTTTGTTTTTTTGTTTTTTTTAAAAAAAATATGTACACCTCAGTACTTTCCTCTTCTTATTTCCTGTTCCTCTTTTCCTCAGAGCTGCTCATGCTTGTTGTTCTATTCTGTTACACCTGACAGTTTCCACTTTTTATCATGCGTCCTATGTGTTTGTTAAGTTTTGCATTTGTTAAAGCTGCAATTCTGAGTTCTGTTTTCTTCTTACTTTGTTTCCTTTTTTCTTGTACCTTGTTTTATTTTTCAAACTAGTTAGATTGTATTTTGACTGTAGATTATACATCCTAGAGCAGGGCCCTTAACCCTCAACTGCTCAGATGTATAAATGAGATAAATGTAAGTTGCTCTGGATAAGAGCGACTTATTTGGACCAAATGCCGTAAATGTAAATGCTATATACTTTCTGGAAACGTCGGTTATTAAATTTAGTAAAACAACAACAACAAAAAGTTTACCTCAGGTCATGGCTCTGGTGTGATAACACCTCACCACACAATGGTTGGTAAATTTCCTGTTTGTGACTGTGTGTGTGTGTGTGTGTGTGTGTGTGTGTGTGTGTGTGTGTGTGTGTGTGTGTGTGTGTGTTTCAGAGCTCACCGCACAATGTTGGCTTCAGAGTTACATTCAGAAAATCTCATCAACATGGCTGATCATGTGGGGAATCTGGGATACCGAGTGTGGGAGAAGATGACGGACATTTTCCTTTACCGTGAGTAAAAAAACTAAGGATTGGTTTTACTCGAGAAGGTATGATACTGTGAAGTCAGATAAATCACCTGTTAACATTAATCCCCTTGAATGGTTTTTTTCCTCTGTCCAGATCCGGTCCTCCTGGATCTGAACAGTGCTCCTGAGGATTTTTTCATATCAGATGACCTGGCGAGTGTAAGAAAGTCATCCAAAATCCGGCCGAACCCTATTCCATTTCATGGGAACCGTTTGGTGCTGGGATCTGAGGGATACAGTGACGGCTACCACTGCTGGAACATCGAGGTGGGAGACAGTAGGCACTGGACTCTCGGTGTGTGTCAACGCTCAGCAGACTTGAATTTGGCAAAGCGTTTGACTGCAGAAATGGGCTTCTGGGGTCTCACAAGAAAAGGGGAGTCTTACATGCTCCTGACATCCTACAAATACTCGTTCAGGATACGCAAAAAGCCAAGAACAGTGCAGGTGCAACTGGGATGGTGGTATACCTTAGGCAACCTGAAGATAAGTCGGATGGTGAGATTTGTGGATGTCAGCGATGGATCTGTGATTGCGTGTTATACTGGAATTCCCAGTGGTGTGCTGTTGTTCCCGTTCCTGATCCCAGAAGAACGTCATTCTCATCTGCGCATTACTCCTGATAATCCAGCCATGGTCATACAGCACACATTTATAGAGAGACAAGAAAGTCAGATCCCTGTTTACCTCATATATTTGTTCTTAGGGGGTTGTATCATTTACATATTATTGTTTGGAGTGAGTGAAAAAATGCATGAGTGAGTGAGTAAATGAGGGAGTGTGAGAGTAAATGACTGAGTGAGAGAGTGAGTAAGCAAATGAGTAAATGAGTGAGTAAATGAGTGAGTGAGTGAGTAAATGAGTGAGTGAGTGAGTAAATGAGTGAGTGTGTGAGTGAATGAGTGAGTGAATGAATGAGTGAGTGAGTAAATGAGTGAGTGAGTGAGTGAGTGAGTGAATGAATGAATGAGTGAGTGAGTAAATGAGTGAGTGAGTGAGTAAATGAGTGAGAGCGTGAGTGAGTGAATGAATGAGTGAGTGAGTAAATGAGTGAGTGAGTGAGTAAATGAGTGAGTGAGTGAGTGAGTGAGTGAGTGAGTAAATGAGTGAGTGAGTGAGTGTGTGAGTAAATGAGTGAGTGAGTGAGTAAATGAGTGAGTGAGTGAGTGAGTGAGTGAGTAAATGAGTGAGTGAGTGAGTGAGTGAGTAAATGAGTGAGTGAGTGAGTAAATGAGTGAGTGAGTGAGTGAGTGAGTAAATGAGTGAGTGAGTGAGTGTGTGAGTAAATGAGTGAGTAAATGAGTGAGTGAGTGAGTAAATGAGTGAGTGAGTGAGTAAATGAGTGAGTGAGTAAATGAGTGAGTGTGTGAGTGAATGAGTGAGTGAATGAATGAGTGAGTGAGTAAATGAGTGAGTGAGTGAGTGAGTGAGTGAATGAGTGAGTGAATGAATGAGTGAGTGAGTGAGGAAATGAGTGAGTGAGTAAATGAGTGAGTGAGTGAGTGAGTGAGTGACTGAATGAGTGAGTGAATGAATGAGTGAGTGAGTGAGTAAATGAGTGAGTGAGTGAGTAAATGAGTGAGAGAGTGAGTGAGTGAGTGAATGAATGAGTGAGTGAGTAAATGAGTGAGTGAGTGAGTAAATGAGTGAGTGAGTGAGTGAGTGAATGAATGAGTGAGTGAATGAATGAGTGAGTGAGTGAATGAATGAGTGAGTGAATGAATGAGTGAGTGAGTGAATGAATGAGTGAGTAAATGAGTGAGAGAGTGAGTGAGTGAATGAATGAGTGAGTGAATGAATGAGTGAGTGAGTGAGTGAGTGAATGAGTAAATGAGTGAGAGAGTGAGTGAGTGAGTGAATGAATGAGTGAGTGAGTGAGTGAGTGAATGAATGAATGAATGAGTGAGTGAGTGAATGAATGAGTGAGTAAATGAGTGAGAGAGTGAGTGAGTGAGTGAATGAATGAATGAGTGAGTGAGTGAATGAATGAGTGAGTAAATGAGTGAGAGAGTGAGTGAGTGAGTGAATGAATGAATGAGTGAGTGAGTGAATGAATGAGTGAGTAAATGAGTGAGAGAGTGAGTGAGTGAGTGAATGAATGAGTGAGTGAATGAATGAGTGAGTAAATGAGTGAGAGAGTGAGTGAGTGAGTGAATGAATGAGTGAGTGAATGAATGAGTGAGTGAGTGAGTGAGTGAATGAGTGAGGGAGTGAATGATTAAAAAAAGACATGCAACATTGTGAAAAATTGCCATGAACTAACTCTTGTTTATGTTAAAAGCCGCTTCTAATGCAATACAAAACATTGAATATTTCAGTATTTTTTCAGAAAATATGGTAAAATTGTTCATTGTACATAAATAAACCTAAATCAATCATTTAGGTCTTTTACAGAAACTAGACAGCTAGTTAAGCTAAGGACAGAACAGCACAGACCTACTATTTTCTCAGATTGCTCTGGAGTCCCCCTACAAGCCATAATACAGTGTGCTTATTGTTTTATTTTCTTTAAGTCATGCTAATTTAAATGTGGATTTTATGCCTATACCAATATAACCGTCCAAACACTAAACCAAAGAAAGACCCAAGATTCAGCCAGACAGATTGTGGACTCTAAAATTTTATAAAATAAAATAACTATGTTTTATTAAATTGCCAAAATCGGATGGTTGGTAAACAAAGAAACAAACAAATCATTCAATTATTGTTTAAATTTACACAACGACTTTTCAAATGAAAGCTTGCTTTACAAAGTAGAGAATTACACAAGCAAAAAAATAAAGCTTTAGCCTTAGCGTATTTTGAAAGGTTATGCATTTGGCATATTTGCTACACATTCTGTACAGTGAGAAAAGTGACTGAGGTACAGTGTTTCAGGTAACTGTAAAAATGTCCTTCATTAAAACAGCAGAGAGAGTGGTGATCAAGAATTATTGTTCTATTAATAAATTAATTAACTCAAGAAATGAATACAGTGGTCATTACATGTCACTACATATATAAAGGGTCATTATATATATTAAACTTTTTTATATGCATTTATTGAATGGAAAACAAACATTTTTGTCTATTTAAGGAATTTCATCCATGTTTTTAGAAAGAGTTTATTAAGGAGCTAATCATAAAAATTTCAATCAAATAAATAAATTGCCTTCCCATGCTCTCAGGTAAACATCCGAACCCTGAAAAGTGCCTCAGTACCTGCGTGCACTTAGCCGTACTCAAACTGTGCATATTTGGTCATGTGACTAAAACACAGTTAAAAACACAGCTTAGGGTGTGTGCGTAACTGTGCAGTTGCGTACACAGTGTTTGGGGGATCAGAGGGGATTGTGCGTAACTGTGCAGTTGCGTACACAGTGTTTGGGTGATCAGGGGGGATTGTGAGTAACTGTGCAGTTGCGTACACAGTGTTTGGGTGATCAGGGGGGATTGTGAGTAACTGTGCAGTTGCGTACACAGTGTTTGGGTGATCAGGGGGGATTGTGAGTAACTGTGCAGTTGCGTACACAGTGTTTGGGTGATCAGAGGGGATTGTGAGTAACTGTGCAGTTGCGTACACAGTGTTTGGGTGATCAGGGGGGATTGTGAGTAACTGTGCAGTTGCGTACACAGTGTTTGGGTGATCAGAGGGGATTGTGAGTAACTGTGCAGTTGCGTACACAGTGTTTGGGTGATCAGGGGGGATTGTGAGTAACTGTGCAGTTGCGTACACAGTGTTTGGGTGATCAGAGGGGATTGTGAGTAACTGTGCAGTTGCGTACACAGTGTTTGGGTGATCAGAGGGGATTGTGCGTAACTGTGCAGTTGCGTACACAGAGTTTGGGGGATCAGAGGGGATTGTGCGTAACTGTGCAGTGGCGTACACACAGTTTGGGGATCAGAGGGGATTGTGGGTAACTGTGCAGTGGCGTACACAGTGTTTGGGGGATCAGAGGGGATTGTGCGTAACTGTGCAGTGGAGTACACAGAGTTTGGGTGATCAGAGGGGATTGTGGGTAACTGGTAACTGTCCAGTGGCGTACACAGAGTTTGGGGGATCAGAGGGGATTGTGGGTAACTGTGCAGTGGCATACACAGAGTTTGGGGGATCAGAGGGGATTGTGGGTAACTGTGCAGTGGCATACACAGAGTTTGGGGGATCAGAGGGGATTGTGCGTAACTGTGCAGTTGCATACACAGAGTTTGGGGGATCAGAGGGGATTGTGGGTAACTGTGCAGTGGCATACACAGAGTTTGGGGGATCAGAGGGGATTGTGCGTAACTGTGCAGTTGCATACACAGAGTTTGGGGGATCAGAGGGGATTGTGGGTAACTGTGCAGTGGCATACACAGAGTTTGGGGGATCAGAGGGGATTGTGCGTAACTGTGCAGTTGCATACACAGAGTTTGGGGGATCAGAGGGGATTGTGGATGGAGCAATAGTCGAGTAATATACAGTTGCTTCAGGATCTGAATGGCCTCTGTGGTCTTTAATCTCATCGTAGTGGGATATCTAAAATAAGAAGAAGGAAAACGTCTTAGAATTCCAGAGATAAATAAACATCTGCACATTCCTACTACTCTCTTCTATTCAGCCATACTATGATGCATCCAATGATCATTACCAGTGGAGAAATTTAACAGTGTTTTTGGCTTTGGCACAGTTCCAAACTTGTCATGTGACAATGTGGTTATGTGTATGGAGCTTTTGAAAGGTGTTAAGAACAATAAGGTATTTTGTTTTAAATTCTTTCTCTGTATTTTTTTTTTCATTGGATGTTCACATGGTATGGTATGTATCTTGAACTATCTTCAGCAACCAGGTTCAATTCATGTATATGCTCAGGTGTGCATGACTTCTACCTGCTAGAGGAGGCTTTGATGACATCAGTATAGTTAAGATGTAAGGGGGAAATCAGAGACAAGTAGAGAATGGTGTGGTTTATTATCCACATAACAAAACATTGGAGTTAAATCTTTGGATAAAAAATTGCTCAAATAATACCACAATTGTCAAAGAACATAGGTTATATCTCTATGACATGGCCATGCTTCTAGAGCATTTGTACTTAAATTACGTATGCTACATTCACATTAGCAGGTTGAAGTGACACAAATCAAACCTGAGACACTTTTGCAAGTGATTCTAGAATAATGGGGTAACTGGTAATTTAGTTCAAATTTGGGGAGTCAATTTGAGTAAAACTGAAAGGAACCTTGAGTCCATGTTGTGTTTGAAACAGTGATCAGATATGGCTCAGTTGCAGTTCTGACTGTGAACCATGAAGATGTAAAAAAATCTTCATCTTCAATGAAACTTATAATGTGAACATAGCCTTTTTTTAAAGTGAATCACCTATCACTACCACAGCACTGTTCCAACCACTAAATAATAAGAAATAAATACTTTCACATAAGTCCCACAAGACAGAATCCCTCGATCTAAAGTGGCTTGTAGAACTGAGTTAAAACGTAACGTTAAACAGGACGGTCCTGTTCAACACTCAACAGATACTCACTGAATGTCTCTCCGTCTCATTTCTCTGCAAGGAACCTGTGAAAGAGAAAATCACGTGTCTTTGACAATGAAAAAGAAATCTCTTACCAATATACCTGATCGGGAAAATAGGGTTAGTTTAGTTTAACAAACATAAAATGATTTTTCACTTTTGTTTTGCCCAAACCAGCATATACCAACATTGGCTGTAAACCCAGACAGTTGTTTTCCGATTTAATTTATAAGGGAAACGCAAATAATGTTCTTATTTCTAATATTTTAAATCAAATTAACACTTTGTTCTCTTTTCTTTTCAATTTCCAACAACAGAGCGTGTCAGGATTAGTGTTGGCACTATTATGTACCTTGTGACTTGTTCCTTCTCTGCCTGTAGAAGATCAGTGCTAATCCAACGCCCAGCAGCAAGATCACACAGACAAGCACAGGGACGATGGTGACAGAGGAACCTGGAGATAAGATCAGAGGACTGAAGAGCCGATGGTGAGGCTCCAGCCAATCAGATTATGTGCCTGGCTTTTACCTCAGGTGGTGAGACAAAGACAGGTGTGGATGACGCTGATAATCAGACTGAGAACTCATTTTCCATCATAAACATACAGTATCACTCTTTACAGTTTGTCAGCAACGCTGTTTCTGGCACAGATGTAGACCCCATATGGAAACAGGGTGCTTGTGCTTTTGGAAAAGATTGGAGTTATAGTTGCCACGTAGCAACACTGCAAAGTCCATTTGTAAACAGGGAAGACTTCGGGATGCTTTTTAGTTTTGGTTGGGATGCCATGCAGACCGAACCGCAGGAGCTACAGACATGAAACATGGGGAATCTAGCAACACTCTAGCAACCACCTAGCAAACCCTAGCAACCAACTAGGATAGCACAGCAACACCCTAGCAAACAACTGAAATATTATAGGAACCCTCTAACAAGGCCCTTGCAACCAAATGGGCTAGCATAGAAACCAGCTAGTAACACCCTAGCATCCACCTGGAATATCAGAGCTACCACCTAGCAACACTATAGCAACCACCTGGAATGCCATACCAACCCCCTAGTAACCAGCCGGAATACCATAGTAACCACCTAGCAACACCCAGGCACAATACTGGGCTAGCATAGCAACCAAGTGGAATACCATAGCAACTGCCAAGCAATACTCTAGCACCCAGATGGGACAGCATAGCACTTAGCAACACTCTAGCAACCAACTTGGTTAGCATAGCTACCACCTAGCAACACCCTTGCAACGAACTGGAATATCACAGAAATATTTTTATATTTTAACCTTAAAAGTTTTAACTTTTTAACATTGTACCCTTTAAACATATTTCAATGTGTTTAACATTTTATCCTTTAAATATCATTTAGAAGATTTTCATCTTTACCCATTAAACTTTTTAACCTTTCAAAATCAATATATAAATATAGTTGAACTCTTTTAGCATACTTCATCCATTAAATTAAAGGAGACCTATTATGCCCCTTTTTACAAGATGTAATATCTCAGCTTTCACCAGAATGTGTCTGTGAAGTTTCAGCTCAGAATACCCCAGGGATCATTTATTATACCCTGCTGTAAATGCCCCTTTTTGGATATGTCGTGTCTGTCTCTTTAAACACAAATGAGCTGCTGCTCCCCGCCCCTTTACAGAAAGAGGGCTGTGCCTTTACAGCTCGTGCTTCAGATACTAAAATGATTCGCCCAAAACATACACAGTTTTCAAAAAGACAATCACCTTACTGTATTGTGCATAATAAAGGTGCGTTTTCGGGTTAAAATAAAAAAATGCCAACATAGCTCTGGTCTCTGTGAATATAATCAGAGCCAATGGTAACTTTAGCCGCATTAGCCGTGGAATCTGCTAACAAGCTCATTCACAAAGCAGTCTGGGGTAAAATCCTTTAAGGTATTTTTGGGGGCACATTTCCTTCAAAAATAAACGTCTTCAGTGGCTCTGGTGCCGGGAGTACATGAAGACTCTTACGTTCATTCTTACAGCCAGCAACAGAACACTTATAAAGCTTATGAAGCTGAGACATTCTTAGCACCGTAGCTGCTCCAGTGTGGAGAACATGGTGGACTGTGTGCCTCTTACTCAGAGGAGGAGCTATGCTAAAAGGGCAGAGTCCCTGGGTGGGGCTTGTTCCAGTGTGACGCCACGTAAGGGAGAAAATGAAAACGACTTATTTTGAGACACTGTTTATGATATATTGGGAAAATAAAAGAAGTGGGTGGATTTTTACCATTTAAAACTTCTGTTTATTATTATTATTATTATTATTATTATTATTATCTATAATATAATCTATCTCAAACCCAAGCCTTGAACTCCTTAAAAAATAAGGAACCAAAAAGTTATACTGGTGTCTACATGTCTAGACTTGATTTATTTTCCCACAAACAGAACAGACCACAAATGTGTGTATTGTAAAGTCTTACCAAGAAGTGTGTCTGCTGTGTCACTTGGAATCTCTGTTGTGTCTTTTGTTACTTCTGTTGGCATGCCCCGTAAACGTACAACCATGTTCATATATTTATGGAACAAAGAAAAATCGGTGACATAAAGACTGTCCTCAGCGAGACAGTCACAGATCTATAAACTGATGATGAATTACTTTGTTGATGTTGGTTTTATACACTATGTCCTAGTAAACATGTCAGTAAATAAAAAATAACAAGCAACAGTCACTATGCCACTAAGAGTAACTATTTTTATTGAGTTATTGTTTCAGTAATTCACTGCAATATGATAGTAAAAAAGAAAAGTTCTCACCAGTAACCTGGAGCTGAATTGCTGTGAAGAGCGACTGATAAGTGACTTCAGTCGCCTCATTACCAACTGCACAGGAATAAAGTCCTGCATCATCTTCTCTCACATCACTGATGTTCACACTGAACACTTTATTCCTCCTGTCATTAGAAATGGAGAATCTGCCTTCCTGATGCTGTTGTGTTCCACTGGTGCGGATCACTTCATGTTCGGAGCGACCGTCCAGTTTGTAGACAGACCTGATGTTTGTTTCAAACTCTACTGGATAGGAGCAACTGATCGTCACCGTCTGTCCCAGATAACCTGTTACTGATTGTGTCCTGCTACAGCATGGATCTGTCAATCACACAAACTGAATTAGTGTAGAACTATTCATCTCCCCACTATCACGAGATCAGCTTTTACACTAGAAGCAAAATTAACAGAATTGCATTTGACATTTATTAAACTTCATTTCATTATATATTTCTGTTTATGTTGTTTTTCCAGGCAAAATCTCTACATGTCAATCAAGATAGTTGTTTCTTACATTCACTTTTGGTGTTAAGAACCTGCTGTTACGTACTACAATATATTACGATAAATGCTTTAAAAGCTAAAAGATTTAAAATTGTCAGTCATTGGCAAATGTCAATCAAGATAGTTATCTTAGATCAGCTGAACCTGCTGGTTTTATACAGGATTACATAAAAAAGGCCACATTTATCAAATGTCAAAGATTTAAAATTTTCTCACCACCGTTCACTTTCAGGTTAATGTCGTGACTCAACACACTCGTCACTCCACCCTGATACATTCCAGCATCCTGTACACTCAGATTTCTGAATATCACTGTAATAAATTCACCGGAGTCATACAGACTAAATCTGTCTTTATGAGCTGAGTCTCTGCCCTGAACTGTTATCAAAGGTTCACACTCTGCTTGTGATTTTAATTTGCAAAAATACACAGTAGTCATGATATTGAATGGGAGTTTGAAATCAATTAATACGTGACCTCCAGGATAACCAATCACGTCAGCGCAGTGCACTGGACCTGCGGATCAAAATGGAAGGATTTCAGTCATCTTTCTGATGATAAACACCTCTGAATTCTCTCAGTACTACAGTTCAGTATTAAAATAACTGCAGCACAAAACTGTAACGTTCGTCCTACTCTACTCTGTAGTTTATCATTTAAAGTAGAATCACTGACCTGAGATCAGGTGGAAGGTGATGATGATGAGGAGGATTTTCATTCTGAACTGAACTCCGAACTCCAGTCCACTACTAAGAGACTTTTGTAGAAATGAAAACATGAAAAAATGCACATCTGTGTAATTTCTCAATGTCTCTGCCTCCAGTTCTATTGGGTTTGGTCATTTCCTCTTTCTGCTGTATGTGCTCACGTTACTCAACTTCACAGTCCCTCCCACTGACAGCGCTGAAACACCGTCATCTCTCAGCTGATCAATTATGTGATAAATAATCAAACAATATCAATTAAAACCCTGAAAAAATCTTAAACCCAAATCCCAAACCCACCCCCTTGTCTGACTCCCTACTATCTCTATACATCTCTCTCTCTCTCTCTCTCTCTCTCTCTCTCTCCATTTCTTTCTGTTTCTGTGGTTGCTGTGAAACAGTTGCTCAAAGCCTGATGGTTCTGTGGTCTTTGACTGATGAGGAAATAGACACTTTGCCCTGTTTGGTCATTTCCTGTTTCATTCACACTGATGTAAGTTTGCTATTTGTGCCCAAGATGTATTTGTGCCTGAGGTCTTCCCATCAGCACCAATAAAAAAATAGTTTCTATATATCTGCATAAATATGGCCGAAAACATCATCAGGTTTTCACACAAGTCCTAAAAGTAGATCAAGAGAACCCAATTAAAGGTACACTATATGACTTTTGGCTGTGCATGCATTTTGCGAAAGAACGCTGTGCTTCTTTTTTAAGCCAGTAAAGGTGTTGAAACTGAAACAGTAACATCCTCTGATGCTGAGCAGGAAAACAAGTCTTGTAAACGTCTATATGAGTTCCAGTTTACGTGAACATGATATGAGCAGAGCAGAAGGAAAGATAATGTACTTTACATGGCACTGTAGCAGATAAACCCATAGCTTAGCTGTGCCTCCCCTTGGATAGCAACATCAAATTAGCCTAGTTAGAAAAGTTAGATATTTTATCGGTCTGGTCGTCCTACACACAGTGACACACCCGAGGCAGCTTTTCTGATCATGTTATACATTGACAGTTAAGTTACATCAGCTTCCATAAAACAAAACTTAGACTACAAACTGAGCTGGAAATGCGTGGAGAAGAATCTGGGCTCCGCCCCGGATGATTAACAGTCCAGCTAACGCCCCTGGGTTTGATTAATTAGAAACACTGATGTTTTTAAATTAATTAACACACAGACACACAAAATTCAAATGACAAGATCTCTGATTTATTCAAAGAAAGGCAGAGTATATATCATGCTTGACACACAACAGAGACAATGGGTTAACTATTGATTGGCTAGGTGGAAGGGCATATTTGCATAAAACAGGAAGCATATCAATGTAAGACAGGAACTGCTCCATATGTGGTTTTCAGGAAGTTATAGGAATATGAGCAAATGTTATTCAGGAAGGTATGTAAATGGTTTTCGGGGAGAAAAAGGAATGCACAATGGTGAGGGGCTTTATCTGTCTGTACCTGGTTAGGAAGAGTTAACAGAGGAACAGAGAGGGAAGAGTGTTCACAGTAAACGTATCACCTACGCTACTCTCACACCTTACACGTGACAAAGTAGCCTGAGCTACTTTTCTCTGTTTAAGGATATGACGAGACACGCACGGGTGAATAACACATCTTGGATGTTTGGATGCTCCCCCCCCATGTGTGTCCCTTAAGGTCCCTTATGTCCCAAGGAGCCCTTGTGTCTGTGTTACCTTCTGGTTCTGCCTTTTAGTTATGCTGTCATAGCTAGTCTTTCCGGAGTCCCTGCTTTCACTCATGCAAAGTACATTGTCCTTAACCATTACAGGACAATAAGCATACCTAATAATCTCTCTCTCTCTCTCTCTCTCTCTCTCTCTCTCTCTCTCTCTGTCGAGCTACACATGATACTCCTGAGATGCCAGTGATCCTGACCCCTTCTGCTCTCCGGACCTGCCTGATCCATCCTGATGTTCTACTTCTGGTTGGAGTTCTCATCAGTTGGAAGTCACATGCTGCTGCTGAGGATGTCCCACATGGTGCAGACTAAAGATCACTGAGATTACCGAAGATGGTTCCACTTAAACACCATAAAGATGCTTTGGACCTCAATTCATATGAACAGTTATACTATGATAGCTTTAGCACTACAATTACCACAAACAGTTCTGCACTCGAGTCTCCATCAGTGATCAGTGGAGAAGTTCAATACAACAGACTTCCTGTAGAAACTGTAATGAATTTCCTGGTTACACAACTGCACTTGAGCATGTAGTATTAGTACATTTATAGAAGGGGTGTATTTATTTATAATCGCACTATCCAGTGTTACCCAGATGAGGACGGGTTCCCTAATGAGTCTGGTTCCTCTCAAGGTTTCTTCCTCATATCGTCTCAGGGAGTTTTTCCTCACCACCGTCACCTCTGACTGCTCATTAGGGATAAATTCATACATTTAAAATCTATATCCTGAATTTATATATTTCTGTAAAGCTGATTTGGGACACTGTCCACTGTTAAAAGTGATATACAAATAAAACTGAATTAAATTGAATTGTTTAGTTAAAGAGCACACAGGACTAAATGGGCTTATTCACACGTGACTGAGAAGAAGTCACCACATATTCATTACAAAGCCTATAATATAATGCTATAGTAGAATCTACGTAGTGTGCTATATGTCCAATAAACACCATTTGTAACTGAGCCACAGGAACAGCATCACTCTACTCAGTGGCTGTTGAAAATTCATTACTTACATGTAATGAATTCTTACTTCAACAGCATAAAACGTCCACTTCTCTCTCCACACAGAAACGATGCTGCTGTGATAAACATGCAGGAAATGAAAAGACTTTGGTTGGATTTAACAACCGTGTGTAAGAGTTCATTTCAAAAAAAGGAGAATGTTCTTTGAATAATTTAAGAGGGCATGGATTTTATTTTAACAAATTAGTTAAAAAACATAAAGTACAATCCATTACAAAAACAGAGTAGACTGCAGTACATTTTGAAAGATGGTGAAAAGAAATTTACACGTTAAGCCACTGTACCTTTTCCAGCTTCTGCTCATGCTACTGTACATGACAGGACAGCTGAGCAGCTCTTATACACACAGGAGCTCAAAGATTCACATGATTGGTCAGTGTCACTCTGATTGTCAGGGGAGGGGGTAACACCATACCTCCCACTCAGACAGCACAGGGATCTGGGCTCTGCTAAACTTAATCTGATTTGTTGGTTTTGGGAGTTAGGCTCTAATAAATTAAATCTTATGGGTTGGTATTGGGGTCTAGACTCTGGCAGACTGAACATGATTGGTGTTGGAGGTTAGGGTCTGGTACACTGAATCTGATTGGTTGGTGTTAAAATCTAGACTCTGGTACACTGAATCTGATTGGTTGGTGTTAAAATCTAGACTCTGGTACACTGAATCTGATTGGTTGGTGTTAGAATCTAGACTCTGGTAGACTGAATATGACTGGATAGTGTTGGGGTCTAGACTCTGGTAGACTGAATCTGATTGGTTGGTGTAAGGGTCTAGACTCTGGTAGACTGAATCTGATTGGTTGGTGTAAGGGTCTAGACTCTGGTAGACTGAATCTGATTGGTTGGTGTTGGGATTTAGGCTTTGGTAGACTGAATCTGATTGGTTGGTGTTGGGATTTAGGCTTTGGTAGACCGGATGCATTATGGTGTTCTGAATCTGAGGTGGATCATTTTCATAATCAGCAGTCTGAAATAAATAGAGATAAACAGATCATAGAAAAAAATCATCCCACCATCAAAATTAAGACAGAAGATTTTGAAGCAAAACCATTGGACACACATCTAATAATGGATTAATGATATATTATTTGCGATAATGGTACATTTATTAATAAAAATAAATATAAATTAAAAATGAAGCATTATTTCTGAGTATGTTTGTGGCCATCAGCACAGGCAGTAACCGAACAAAGAGCAGCACAGGTGTGAAATTATTTTGAGTTTGAATGAGTAAATTATCAGGAGGTGTGGATTCCAATTAAGAACTGTGTGTGCATTTTTGTAATGACATACAGTTATATTTGGTGGCCACCATCTTGCCTCTCTTCTCACATTATTAGTGGTATTTTAGTGGCACTGTCACAAATGGAGAGACAGCACATTAAACTAGGCTCAAAGGCTACTGCTAGTGTTTGTTTGTGGAGATTGAATTGCAGTATATTTGATTCTTTGTAACTTACAGCAATGTGTATATTCTTGAGTTCAATAATACAAAATAAAAATCTCTCCATGTGTTTTGACTTAGCTAACATTAGACAAAAATTGCTTAATTATATTTTTAGGGATGCCACTGAACAATGTTCCCTGAATTTTTTTTACAGAACTGAGCAAATAAAAATTTCTTTGAACACAAATTTCAAAACTTTGAGTAACTTGAGCAAAAATTTCTTCTGTGAATATACTGGTATGTTACCATAACTAATATCATTTTGGTTCACTTACTCCCTTCTGTTAACTGTTTTACAACACGTACAGCAAACTATTAATAATAAGAAAGTACAATATTTTTATTTACCAGACACATTTTATTTAACCTATATGCGTATATTCATTCAGTATATATATATATGTTGGAAACTCTCTATTCTCTATTCCCTCAGATATGTATAAGTATGTTTAGGTTATAGTTTAATTTCTGTCTCGTGACCTGTCTGTTGTGTACGTGCCAGTTAAAATGTTACCATAGGAACTTCATCTTTTTTGTTAAGTGAACACACATCATATATGTTCAGAAACCTGTACTTTCTTGTATTGCCTAAGATGTTTTCACGTACGTGGCAAGATAGTTCAACTGCCATATTATTTCAACATCAGTGCGCCTGTGCACGGCTATTTTGCCTATATAACCCTCTGTGAATCTGCAATAAATCGGACGTCTCTTTGAATTGCTCTGGTTGCCAGTGTGTTCATTTAGATTCTCCGGCGCCGTATACGCTCCGTGATAAACCACATGCGCTAGTTTTTCGTTTGAGTAAATGAACTAAGAGGCTGCAAGGCTGACAGAGAAGATAAAGATGAAGATAAAGTTGTTATTTGCTTTATCCTAACAATATATATATATATATATATATACACACACACACACAGTGGGGGAAGTAATTGTTGGACGCGTCAACATTTTTTTCAATACTTCAATACTTTTCCCCCGTGTCATTCCACTTTATTACACATAACTTTATTTATGGACTTTAATGTTGTGAATTCTTTATATTTCCGGGTTTCTTGAGTTAATTCTGATGTCTGGTGAAAATTTCATGTGAATAGCCTCATTGGGAAAATATTTACTTAAAGAAATGTTGACACGTCCAATACTTAATTCCGCCCACTGTAAATTTCATATTCATCAGTCCCTTGAGTGGCTGCCTTGTCTGTTTGTTTTAAAATACCTTGCAACTTCTCTGTCAGTCTGGTTACTTCATCTGTACCGTGCTCAAAATCAAGTGCTGAATCCAGTGTTTCTAGGTTACAAGCAGACCATTCATTAAGCTCACCTTTTTTTCAGCTGCAGTATTATAAAATACAGAATTTAATTGCACAATGGCTGCTAAGAATGACAACAAGCCAGCAAAGCTTGTGGTTCAGTCTCCGTGTTGTTGTGTATATGATCAAGGAAGTGTATCAGTCATGTGGTAGGGGCTTGACGAATCAGGGAAGGATACACAATGATCCCGAAGAGCCAATCAGGAGGCTAATGTGGGCAAAGCCATGCCTTCATTTTAAAAAGTCTGAGTTTTGGTCTGTTCACACTATAACGCAAGCCAAGAGTTTTCAAACTAAAACGGGGTCTTCGGCGTTTCCAAAAGTCTCCGTTTTTGAGGGTTGGAAATGCCGGAGTCGTGTAGATGACAGGCATAACCATAGCAACAGTTACTTAGAGGGGACATTGCCACTGAAATATTTCAGCTGAAACTGGTTGAAAAAGTCACTTTCATTTTTCATCCATAAAAGAAAAATATGGATGAACACATCTAAAAAAAAATAGAAAAAAAATCAGTGTTGCACAAACTAAATGAATACAATTGGAAATGTGTGATTACTGAATGGTTGTGTGACATTTTTCCCTTTATCCCTATTTAGTACAACTGTCAACTGTACAATATTTCACAAAAGTGAGTACACCCCTCACATTTTTGAACACTGAAGAAATGACACTTTGCTACAATGTAAAGTAGTGAGTGTACAGCTTGGGTAACAGTGTAAATTTGCCGTCCCCTCAAAATAACTCAACACACAGCCATTAATGTCTAAACCGCTGGCAACAAAAGTAAGTACACCCCTAAGTGAAAATGTCCAAATTGGGCCCAATTAGCCATTTTCCCTCCCAGGTGTCATGTGACTTGTTAGTGACTTGTTATTTACACTGTTACACAAGCTGTACACTCACTACTTTACATTGTAGCAAAGGGTAATTTCTTCAGTGTTGTCACATGAAAAGATATAATCAAATATTTACAAAAATGTGAGGGGTGTACTCACTTTTGTGAGGTACTGTATATCAGAGAAGGAACTCTGAACTACAGTTCGCAGCAGCCACTGAACCTCACCGCATCACAGTCACATGACCACCTGCACCTGAATCACGTTCTCGTTAACGAGGACTCGTGCATATAGCCACAGGTTGCACTGCACTCTTCGTCTTATGTTTGTCTTCCTTTTCTGTTGTCTATGTTGCTGTGTTTAAGGTCTTTGGTTTATGTTTAGTCTTTGCCTTAGTATTTTGCCACAAGTTCTGTAGCTATTGTTTTGTGTTACCGTTGTAGCTATATTAAAGTAAATCTGCACTTGCATCCGTCTCTGCCTTGAAATCATGACAACATCCGAATAACTGTCACTCACCATGTTATTTGTTTCTGTTTGCTGGTGTATAGAGGCAGAATCTGCAAAAAGAAGGAACACGTCAGGCAAACAGGGCGGTTTTAACATAAAACCGCAGGCAGAGGTGTGTGTGTGTGTGTGTGTGTAAAGAAACAGTACCTTGCGTCCTGTTGCTTCTCAACTTGTAGATGAGTACGGATCCACCCATCAGCAGCACAATCACACAGACACACACAACGATGATGATGATGATGATGATGAGTGAGGAACCTGCTGATGACATTTGTGTTCAACCTTCAACCCAATATTTCAACCTGCTCTCACCCAAAAAACCTGAATCTGGATTTCTGCATAGCGCTGCACTTTTTTAGTTTCATACTTGATTAAAATGCAAAATGAGCTTTAGAAATCCACATTTCTATAGAGATAAAATCTTCATTTAGTCTAGTGTGAAGTACATCTATAACTTAACCTGATTCTGCTATTTACCACTTACAGTATATCTAATTCCTGGTCATATATACTGTTAATCTGTGTATTGTAAAGTCTTACCAGGTTCAGGTGTGTGTGGTATGCCATCTGGAATCTTTGTTGGGTCTCTTGTTACATCTGTTTACGTGCATCATGATGTTTACCCGTGTTCATACATTAACGAAAAGACAAATAAGTCATCATGATAGGGGGAGTGTAACCCTTGCAGTGCCCTGTTTCACACACACACACACACACACACACACACACACACACACACACACACACACATTCCTTCAAACATGTTCTTATTTACAGATAGATAAAAAAAAGTTCTCACCAGTAACCTGGAGCTGAATTGCTGTGAAGAGCGACTGATAAGTGACTTCAGTCGCCTCATTACCAACTGCACAGGAATAAAGTCCTGCATCATCTTCTCTCACATCACTGATGTTCACACTGAACACTTTATTCCTCCTGTCATTAGAAATGGAGAATCTGCCTTCCTGATGCTGTTGTGTTCCACTGGTGCGGATCACTTCATGTTCGGAGCGACCGTCCAGTTTGTAGACGGACCTGATGTTTGTTTCAAACTCTACTGGATAGGAGCAACTGATCGTCACCGTCTGTCCCAGATAACCTGTTACTGATTGTGTCCTGCTACAGCATGGATCTGTCAATCACACAAACTGAATTAGTGTAGAACTATTCATCTCCCCTCTATCACGAGATCAGCTTTTATAGCTAAATGTAGATTTATGTGCACGTAAAGAGAAGATAAACGTCATCACTGTGATTATACACGCGAAGCTAAAGTAACAGGCTTGCATTTGAAATTTATTACACTTCACTTGATTATATATTTCTGTTTATGTTGTTTTTCCAGGCAAAATCTCTACATGTCAATCAAGATAGTTATTTCTTACATTAACTTTTGGTGTTAAGAACCTGCTGTTACGTACTACAATATATTACGCTAAATGCTTTAAAGGCTAAATTTGTTAAATGTCAAAGATTTAAAATTTTCTCACCACTGTTCACTTTCAGGTTAATGTCGTGACTCCACACACTCCTCACTCCACCCTGATACATTCCAGCATCCTGTACACTCAGATTTCTGAATATCACTGTAATAAATTCACCGGAGTCATACAGACTAAATCTGTCTTTATGAGCTGAGCCTCTGCCCTGAACTGTTATCAAATATTCACACTCTGCTTGTGGTTTTAATTTGCAAAAATACACAGTAGACGTGTTATAATTTTGGCGTTTGTAGTCAATTAATAAGTGACCTCCAGGATAACCAATCACGTCAGAGCAGTGCACTGGACCTGCGGATCAAAATGGAAGGATTTCAGTCATCTTTCTGATGATAAACACCTCTGAATTCTCTCAGTACTACAGTTCAGTATTAAAATAACTGCAGCACAAAACTGTAACGGTTCGTCCTACTCTACTCTGTAGTTTATCATTTAAAGTAGAATCACTGACCTGAGATCAGGTGGAAGGTGAAGAGGAGGAGGATGTTCATTCTGAACCGAACTTCAAACTCCAGTCCACTACTAAGAGACTTTTGTGGAAATTAAAGTTTGATCTGTGTAATTTCTAGATGTCTCTTCCTCCAGTTGTCTTGGGTTTGGTCATTTCCTCTTTCTGTGGTATGTGCCCACATTCAGGAACTTCACAGTCCCTCCCACTGACAGCGCTGAAACACGATCATCTCTCAGCTGATCAATTATGTGATAAATAATCAATATCAATTAAAACCCTGAAAAAATCCCAAACCCAACTCTTAACCCACAGGTATCTGTCTCTCTATTTGTCTAACTCCCTATTATATCTATTCCTCTCTCTCTCTCTCTCTTTTTCCCTCTGTTTATTTCCATTTCTGTGGTTGTTGTGAAACAGTTGCTCGAAGTCTGATGGGTCTGTCTGTGGTCTTTGACTGATGAGGAAATAGACACTTCTTCCTGTTTGGTCATTTCCTGTTTCATTCACACTGATGTAAGTTTGCTATTTGTGCCCAAGATGAATTTGTGCCTGAGGTCTTCCCATCAGCACCAATAAAAAAATAGTTTTTATATATCTGCATAAATATGGCCGAAAACATCATCAGGTTTTCACACAAGTCCTAAAAGTAGATCAAGAGAACTCAATTAAAGATACACTATATGACTTTTGGCTGTGCATGCATTTTGCGAAAGAACGCTGTGCTTCTTTTCTAAACCAGTAAAGGTGTTGAAACTGAAACAGTAACATCCTCTGATGCTGAGCAGGAAAACAAGGTGTGTAAATGTCTATATGAGTTCCAGTTTACGTGAACATGATATGAGAAGAGCAGAAGGAAAGATAATGTATTTTACATGGCACTGTAGCAGATAAACCCATAGCTTAGCTGTGCCTCCCCTTGGATAGCGACATCAAACTAGCCTACTTAGAAAAGTTTTATATCTTATCGGTCTGGTCGTCCTACACACAGTGACACACCCGAGGCAGCTTTTCTGATCATGTCATACATCAAGCTACGTTTCCTCAGCTTCCCTAAAACAAAACTTTAGGGCTACAAGCTGAGCTGGAAATAATGCATGGAGAAGAATCCGGGCTCAGCCCCGGATGAGTAACAGTCCAGCTAATGCCCCTGGGTTTGACTAATTAGAAACGCTGATGTTTTTAAATTAATTACATTACAAAAGTTGTTATTTGCAAGCCTAACGATTGCTAGTCTGATAAGGTCAAACGTGGTACAGGCGGTGGCAGATGAGTTTTACTTGGAGTAGAAGTGAATTGTTCTTTCACTTAAAGAGATATAAATATAGAGATTATCCTACTGCTCATAAAACATTCACTAATGGGCTTAAGAGATAAAACCAGTTTAGATGGATATGGTCACAAGATGACTAATTAGCCAGCTGAAAACATTAATTTAGCTACCTATTAGGTTTATAATTTGCACAGTCTGTCCTTGCACTGTGCAATAACACCTCATACACAAATCACCTTTACAATAGATAACGCTTCACAATGAACTCTGGCTATCTATCATTTCAATAAAATATCTTACCTGTTGAGTAAGAAAAAAGCCATCTCCGGGTCTCTTTTAAAACCTTTTACACCTCTGAGTTGTCGCCATCTTTGAAAAGCCAAGCCAGTATTGATTCTGGTTTTATTACGAACTCTGTCGCTTTCCCTTTTTGCCTGTAGATTCTGCTCCATTCTGCGTTTCTTGGTTTTTAGAACAAGTGATTGCCCAGAGGTTTGCCGTTTTGCATGGTCACTGGTCTCGCTCATTGTGACAAGTAACCTACTGTTAAAATTTGAGAATCTTCCGGTCATGGTTCTTAAGAAGAGAGAAAGCAAACGCACCCAAAAAGATGGTGTCCTCACCCTGCCATACCCTTCCTACACCAATTGCTTGGGAGACTTGCCAAATAACACACAGACACACAAAATTGAAATGGAAAGATCTCTGATTTATTCAAAGAAAACAGACTTCATGTACAAACTGTGATGAATTTTCCAGGTAATACAACTGACCATGTAGTATTAGCACATTTATAGAAGGGCTTTATTTATAATCGAACTATCTGGTGTCACTCGAATGAGGATGGGTTCCTTTTTGAGTCTGGTTCCTCTCAAGGTGTCACGTGAATCACATAATGGAGGTTAGGAAAGATGCAATTGCGGTTAAGAGCTTTAATGAAGATTATAATATCTATATTATAATATAGATTATAATGTAGGGCAAGGCAAAAAGGCAGGCAGTGGTCAGGCAATCAGGCAAACAGGATAGAGCAGGTTTGGCAGAAATCAACGTCAAAGCCAAAGCAACATCAAAACCAGAATAGACAAAACAATGGAACATCTTGGTAAAATACAGAGACTATGGCAACTGAACGTATTACTTTGGGAAGACCGTGTGAATGAGCAGTCTCTTAAGTAGTGTGGTGATTGTCAGTGTGATTGGGAAAAGGTGTGTGCGACCAATCCTCAGGAGAAGATGACGTGTCTGTGTTCCATTAGGAGTTGTAGTCGTCGGCCATGTTTGTAGTTCGTGATGCATTCTGGTAAATGGAGGCACTAGTTTGCCATGACATGATAGAACCCCAACCCCCAAAGGCGGGTTCAGCAGGGCGAGAAGGCAGAGCGACGTCCTCAGAGGAACAGGAAATCAGGGTCAGCAGACTCAGGCGTGAACAGGACCTGGTTGATCTTGACATCAACCTCAGACACGAACATGGCATAGGAAGTCGCCTTGCCGGCCTCGAACAGGACCGTGGCTGGAGAGGCCACTTTGTCGGCCTTGGACAGGAACGTGGCATCGGAGGTCGCCTCGTCGGCCTCGGACAGGAACGTGGCATAGGAGGTCGCCTCGTCGGCCTCGGGCGGGAACATACTGTTTTGCTTTATAAGCTTATTATTATTCTTCTGAGACACAAAAAAAAGTAATTCTCCTCCCAGAGCTTTTAAGCTACATGCACCAAACTCGAAGTGATCGGAATTCTGGAATTCCCGGTTCGGAAGCTCAAAGTGGCCAAAATTCCCATTGACTGTTATAACTCCTTGAGTCGTCAAGCTATTTCTACCAAACTCAGCACAGTCCTTCAGGCTGATCACACTGGTCAGGCTCTGTTTTTCAAAATTGATCGGACTCTCGGTATTCCTGTTGCAGATAATGAACATTCCCCAAAACTCCCATTCACTTACATTGAGGGAATGTTCAGAGAGAGTTCAGTGTGAACATCAGTGATGTAAGAGAAGATGATGCAGGACTTCATTCCTGTGCTGTAGGTAATGAAGTTACTGCAGGCAGTGATCACTTGCTCTTCACAGTAATTCAGCTCCAAGTTATTGGAGATGAGTCTGAATGGAAACTAAAGGAAATTTGGTATAGTATGAGGAAAAGTTATCACAGCTAGAAGACTGATGAGATGGCAAAATAATGAAAGATGTGATAGCTTGTCTGTAATGACACAGTTTGACGGACCTTCCTTACCCCCATGTGTGAGGTTAGGCTTCATCAGCTATCCAGCAAGGGAGTATGTACCTCCACCATTACATTGTTTTAAATGTCAACTTATGAGTCATACCACGTCTATATGCAAAGGGAAAGTGTGTTGTGCGAAATGTGGCTGGGAACATGAGTATGGAAATTGTGATGCGGGAGCTGGTATGAAGTGACATCATCTCAACGTGCATTCAGCCAAAGCCCCCTTCGATTCACGTTCAATTCAACTATCAACTATGAAAAACTATCTATTCCCAGTAACGTTAAATGTAGCATAGTCACACTCAGTGCTGCATACGTTGGGCTTTCACCAGATGTCAGGAGAGCAGCACTGAGGAGTCAGAGAGAATTTTGGGTAACTAAGTCGTGGAACAGACATACTGATCAGGACCATCTGATGGCAGTTGTGTTGTAGCATAAACAGCATCTGTGGGAATTGTGGGTAATCCAATGTTAGCGTAAACAGCATGTGAAGAATCAGCAGGGATTGTGGGTAAATGATCAGTGGAGTAAAGGGTGTTAGAAAGGCGTCTGATGTCAGCAGAGGGAACCTGAGAGCGCAGACATTACGGTTATCAGTGGTGAGAATTCCATTCTTGTAGTGAACTGATTTAAAACAAAATCATTACTCACCTCATGGATGGTTCTTGGAACTGAGAGAATAGGATCCATCCCTGTTTTAAAAAAAAATTCGATGTCACTATTGAATTATTAGTAATTACAAGCAATACAGACAAATCACTGAATATTGTGTTTTCAGTCTTTTGGACACATGTACACATGAACCTTGGCAACTTTGAAAACAATTATGACTTGTTTGACATGAATCGTGTACGTGAAAGTTTAAATGTAAAAGGCAGAGCTGTTTTTTTTTTTCTTTTTCATTAAAATCCCACCCAATGTGGTGGATTTAGCAACTTTGACACTTGATTCGGTGACTTTAATTAAAGTGGAACTTATCCAATGTCGAGCGGGCTGGACCCAAAAATAAAAATCAGCTTAAATGTGATGGTTTATAAACATTTTTATCTGAAATGTACATTCTGAACATGCAAAAAGATGAATATATGTATGTATATGTATGTATGTATAATGAATATATATCACCCACAAATGGCACAAACTTTCCTAAATTATGCTTTGAAAAGATTAAGGGTTTACAGTGTTTTGCATTAGTATTCACTCCCTTGAACTTTTCAGTATTTTGTAGCTACATCCTGGAACTGAAATGGATTTCGGATTGGTATTACTGTCAAATTTTTAGCTTGCTAATGAGTTTACAGCTGGAAGTTTACTGCTCTATGTTGCCCTCTAGTGGTGTAACAGAACTATATTTTCAAATCTTTAAATGCAATTACATCCATAAAACGATTTTAATCTAGAACACGGATTCTAATGTCACATCGATTGTTGGAGTAGAAGCTGGAGCTTCATCTACTTGTTTATAGGCATATTTGTATCCTATATGTATTCATTTTAAGCAGTTTTTGATTAGAGTTTCTAAAATAATACAAATATATTAACCAAGGACATGTGATAGACATGTGGATAGAGAACTGGTCCTAAATCAGTTCCACATAACTGAACTTAATTAGAAACTTGATGGAGGTGTGTGCAGTGTGGCGAGTGTGAGATTTTTGAGATGTATTACTCCTCCAGAAAATCCCAGTGAGGAATGCGATCAGAAGAACCAGAAGCACGGCCAGAATGACAGAAACAGTGATGAAAACTGGAGATCCTGGAAGAGAAACACAGTTGTAAATCAGTGAGTCAGTCACTTTTACGTATCCGCTGATCTGTGATTCAGATTTAAACATTCACCAGTCAGAAGAGAAGTTGGTACAGGATGAGATGTTGAAGATTTGCTTGAATTTGTGGGAATTCGATGCGTGCTTGTTGATGATGATGACAAGGATGAAGGTCGTTGTGAAACTCTAACATTTGGATCTATAGTAGAAAGGCATATTATTGAGACTGATGACCAATATGACAAAAATATTATATCACGATACTTGAAGACATTTGTATGATACATGATCTGTACTATTGTCAGAGATTTCCCCTCGCACCAGAGCATTGACTGTGTTTTTTTTTTTCTGTGTTTAGCCGCCAGAGCCTTACCAATCCTTCATTCCTTGTCCGCATTTCATGGTTTTCGATCCAGTTTCTCATTTTGCTCCTTGCCTAGCCTAGTTTATCTTGTTTGTAGATCACCTGACTACATTTCTGTCTATCCTTTTGGATTTGTCTGCCTGCCTCTCATTAAAGCTTTTAGCTGCACTTGCTAACTCCACCTTGTTAACGTGACAATTATGATGTATGGTCTGTACTTATATAGCGCTTTTTTAACCTTAGTGGTTCTACAAAGCGCTTTACACTGTGTCTCATTCACCCATTCACACCCACTCACACACCAACGATAGCAGAGCTGCCATGCAAGGCGCTAGCCTGCCATCAGGAGCAACTTGGGGTTCAGTGTCTTGCCCAAGGACACTTCAGCATGTGGAGTCATGTTCGGGAATCGAACCGCCAACCCTACGACAGACAACCTGCTCTGCCACCTCTATACACATCTATACACGTAGAGCATGTGGATCTACCCCCGGAGCCACATGCAATGTACACAGCATTGCTGACAAACCGGCAGCAACACTTATTGTGTTTCAAAAAACTTGTGGAGGTTTGATGATACTTTTATTTAAATAAATAAATTAATTAACACTGAAACTGGGAAGTGTGTAATTAAATTGGAATTTTTTTATTTTTTTGATTGATTGATTTATTCAAAAACACATTTTCTACCTCAGTGCTGCTGTCTTCAGGATTCTGACTGATTTCTATAACAGCGGCTCTGACAGTAGTGCAGCTGTGAATCACAGGTTTATATTAATACACTCATTCTAATACGTGATCGTTTCTATAGTAACAGCTCATTCACAGGGACTCGTAGAGTGTGTACAAATGTGTGTGTAATTGATATGGCGAAATTTTCTGTAAAAAAAAATGTCTGTTTCTGTCTTATTAAATTTAAAAGGGATAAAAAAAGAGTCTGGTGAGGGAATGACTGTTTATAACTGCTATAATGTAAGTGAGAACAGGAACTACATTTACATTTTACATTTATTGCATTTGGCAGACGCCCTTATCCAGAGCGACTTACGTTTATCTCATTTATACAACTGAGCAACTGAGGGTTAAGGGCTTGGCAGTGCTGGGCTTGAACTCATGACCTTCTGATCAGTAACCCAGAGCCTTTAACCACTGAGACACCACTGCCCAGGAAAAAAAATTACTTTTTTTCTTGTATGTTTCATGACGTTAAATGTCCATCCATCCAATTTCTGTAGCACTTGTCCTACACAGGGTCACAGGCAGCCTGGGGCTTATCCCAGAAGACTTGGGGCACCAGGCAGGGGACACCCTGGACGGGATGCCAACCCTTTGCAATCATTGCAGGACACAATTACACACACACACACACACACACACACACACACATTCACACACTATGAGAGAATTTAGATATGCCAACCAGCCTACAACACATGTCTTTGGACTGGGGGAGGAAACCAAAGTACCCGGAGGAAACCCCTGAAACATGGGGAGAACACACAAACTCTGCACACACAGGGCGGAGGTAAGATTCGAAACCCCAACCCTGGAGGTGTCTTGGCAACCATAGGCTGCATCACACCACCCTAGTGTTGATTATATTCTTACAAAAGCACGCTGGTTTTATTCCATACATTAAACATGCTATAAAATACTGCATATTGCAACACCGACAGTATCTCTGAAAACAATATTGTTGTTGATAAACTGCTTGCTAGAGTATGCATTATGTTTAATACATTGAACCATGCATGCACTCAGATACTTACTGTTAGCTAAAACACTCACCATAGAGAAAATAAGCTTACTAATTCAGACTCCTTTCAGTTCCTTATTTAAACACTATTTATATATCTGATAAGCCACATGACCTGGGGAGAATACTGAACCATGTGCAGAACATGAAACTGTTGGCCAGAAACTACTACACTCCATCAGATAATAATCTGTACTAAATATCAGTTATCTAAATCTGCGGTGAGGTAATTAGCTTTTAAAGCCATGTCGGTTCACTTTTGTGCTCATATAGACTCACCGGTGAACGTCATGTCGATGCGCATGATGTAGACCTTGTATCCATCTTCAGATTCCCCTGCTTCAACTCCACACCAATATTCCCCCGAGTCCCGCTCGGTCACATGCATTATGCTCACAGTGAACACTTGCTTTGCTCTGTCATCGTTCAGAGAGATTTTCTCCTCTCTTACAGCTGTTCTACTTTCTTTAACCGATGTTTTATAAGTACAAACACCACTGTGCAACATCTTGCAGAAAAACTTGGGATCACTCCTGTGGGAGTTTGGATAGCTACAGCCGATGGTCACATTCTCTCCTACGAGGACAGTCTTACTGGTGGCTTTCTCATAGGAGAGATCTGTCAATCAAAACAGAACAATAAGGACATACAGTGATGTCATACTGACAATAAATGGGAAATGTGTAATAAACCAAGCAATACACTGTTTAAGAACTGATTCAAGTAATGACGCAACAAGCTAACACTGAAATCTAAATTGCCTTATGAATTTTATGTTTAGCTTCAACGTTAATTATGGCTAATAATGCTTAAAAGAAATCTTTAGGTGGAGATGAAGCTAGGGCTAAATCCCACTGCACCACTATCAGCACGTATTCAAACAGCACTGTGGATAATGTAGGAAACCGTTAACCAAAGCAAAAGTATGCAAAATTTCATTACAGTATGAATCTTGGATGCTGTTGAAGATCATGTTAATTATAATGATTAATATGCCGTGTGGAGTTTTCTTCACAGGTTGTTTACCACATGGTTCTACTGCTAAAAGTTAGATTAAGATCTCCTCACCTTCTACGACGTTCAGCTTCACTGTAGTGGAGTTTAATGTTTGATCAGAGGCAACAACAGCGCATCTGTATGTTGCAGTGTCCTTCACGGTCAGCTCTCTGATCAACACGCTGAAGAATCCCGCACTTCTAGTGTCTTGAATTGAGAACCTGCCCTTATGCGTCCATTCCTTGTGTGCTTCTGTGTTTATTTGATCCAAACACTCCTGCTGTGTTCCCATCTTACAGAAGCATTTTGTTTTGTCTTTGTGTTTATCTTCATATCTGCACTTGATGTTGATTCCTCCCCCTGTGTAGGCAGTCAGTGTTCTAATCGCCAAAGCTCTCACTAAAATCAAGTTCAAATCAAAAACATGATGCACATCAGCGTAAATGGCTAGTATTATTTTTTTAAGAAAAAGTACTTAGGTTGGAGTTTGTACTCGTAATAAGAGTAGACTCTTTAGACTCATAGACCTGCTGTCTTTTGGGGGGGGGGGGGGGGGGGTTTCAAACCTGGTTTTTCTTTTGCTGACTACGGCTGAAATTCATTGATTCATTTATCTTTATCATGCTCAGGGTAGTGGTGGACCCAGAGCCTATCATTCATACCTGGGGCAATTTATCTTAGCCAGTTGACCTACCAGCATGTTGGAGGAAACTTGAGAACCTACAGGAACCCCACACAGACAGACGGAAAACATTAGAAACTCCACACAGACAGTAACTGAGCTCAGGAGAGACCTTGGGACCCTGGAGCTGTGAGGTGCCAATGCTACCTACTGCACCACCTACATGTTCCATGAAGTCCTGTTCTACTTCCTATTTTTTTTAAAAACATAGTGATGATAAATATTATTAAACATATTCCTTACCTGTGATCAGACAGAGGATGAAGATGTGGAGGATCTTCATAATGATTTATAATTTATGTTCACCAGCGTACACCTGCCTCGGCCACTGTGCCGTCTTCAAAGTTAGCAATATTTTCATCAGTGACAGTTTCTCTGCCTCAGTGCCATCTTCATTTACATCTTGAGCGCAAATTGATGCAAACGCTCATTTCCTCTTTCTGAGTCAGTGGAAAAGAGTTATAAATATACAGAGTTAAATTCTTCTGTTAGTCAGCTGATACACGTGCTAGTACTGATGAACCATTTGTGCAGCTCTTCTATTTAATCCCCAGCAACGGTGACCAGGATACGGAGGAATAAATGAACTCCAGCTACTACTTTGTTAGCTCCTGTATAGTCTTGATGCACACTTCTACTACACTACATTAATGAAAAACACATATCTGCAAGGAGCAATTTGTGGGCCCAAGCACCAAGGGATCGGCATCGTCTGTTCTTTGTTATTAAACGCATCACTGAACATACTGTACATGTGAACTTTGAGCCACATTATATGATGTACAGTGGAATTAGACAACAGTTCCAGAAGGTGTTTGAGCTAATTAGTACTTTTGGCAACAATTTCGGTGTCCCCTGACTCATGCCCCGGAGTCCCCTGGGATAGGCTCCAGGCTCCCCTGTGACCCTGTGTAGGATAAGTGGTATAGAACATGGATGGATGAATGGAATTACGCTACACTTCCTGTTTCACTGTGATATCAACATTTCTGTTGCAAGTTAGCATCATGGATATCTTAGTATTATGCAAACTGTTTATGAAGCCACTCAGAGGAGTGTTTAAAAGGTTTGATATTTACAAAACCTCATAACTGACTATTTCACAATTCCACATTTTTCCCCCAGAAAAGAAGTTCACCAATATTTTTGCAAGGATTGTGAAATTCGTTAATAGAACAGTCAATTATTTTACTATATCAAGTTCAAATAGAGTTCCTGTAGACTGCAGCAACATTGGAACAGAAATAAATGGACAAAGTGGACAAAACCCTGGCATTTTATACAATTTTTTTGAGACATGTTTTTCTGAAAGATTAATATCTGTACGGAATGATCATAATTAAATACATATAAACAATATCAGTTTTTAGGAAATGTAAAAAATGTCATGTCAGTGTGTTTCTGTTATATAATGGAGGATCAGATGGAAGCAAAAGCAGGTAAGGCAGCTTTAATGAGTAAATAACAATACAAAACATAGAGCAAAAAGCATAAACGTTAGTCAGGCCAGGGTCAGGTGCTCAAACAAACAGACCGGATCAGGACCGACAGAGAATCAAAAACCAGAGAATCGAAAGCAATCAATGGTTTTGTATAGACAGAGTCAAATGCAACTGAATGTATACTTTACAAAGGCTATGCAAACAAACTCTCTCTTTTAAAGGGTGTTGTGTGCGTGTGTGTGTGTGTGTGTGTGTGTGTAATTGGCAACAGGTGTGTATGATGAGAATTCCAGGGATTGTGAACATGTCTGTGTGTTATGTTGGAAGTTGTACTGCGTGGCAGCCATGTTTGTAGGCTGAGGTGCCTTATGGGAAACGGAGTCCCTGGTTTGCAATATGACAGTTTCACTGATTGCATGTGGCGAGTTGAATTAACTATAACCTACAATTCTTGTAAAACTAGAAGTTGAGGGGCTTTAAATATTGAAGAAAAGAACAGGGTTTATTAAATGCTTTTAGGGTTCTTTATTCGGGTTAATTTGTTTAAATGTGATTTGATTATGTGTGTATCGGATTGTGATAGGGTTTATTTACTTTGTTTATTTAATTTCTATTTTTAAGGTGGAACATTGTAATAATAAATTACAAAAGAGTAATTTAAATAAAAAGAGATAAATTACCTGAGTGGAAGTGTAATTCCAGGTGAGTTATTCAAGTGATCTCTGAGTTTGCATTGTAACGGTTTGTAACATCTCTTTAAAATTATAACGGTGTTTATTAAAGGTGAAAAAATGAAAACAGGAAGGAGTAAAATACACAAAAATCACCCCAAAATAAACAAATACAAAAAAGTGCATGAAGATGACAGGACATAGGTTTCCATGGACCTGGTTTCCAGGAACGGAGACCAGATGCTGCTTCTGATTTGTATAAGTTTGTTTGTTTATCTTGAGATTTTTAGTATTGGTAATAACTGGGTTCATCCAGTAGCATTTTATTGGATGAACCCACTTCACTGTTGGTCCAGACTGTTCAATTACATAAAGCAGTGATGGAAGAACCTTTCTGAAGAAGTCTTTCTGGAGGTTCAATCCAATATGAACCTTTAATTACATTTGAAAAATGCTTCAGATCAAATAGCGACACCTGCAGGTGAAATGTATAGCTTAATTGTATACATTGTATATCCATTCCAGTCACTACAATACCGATCAACCCTCACAACAAACATCTTCAAGTAGTGTAGTACCTGTAAGTAAAAACTAATAGCCAATCCTTGCACAGAAAGCAGGAATATGTCGGTTCCAAACAAACTGATTACTATTAGCTATGCTAGTACCATAAAGTTTGGGTCCTCAAGCAGAAACTATTTTACCATTACACTGTGGGTTTGTTGGTCTCTTTTTGATTTCTCATGCTTCCCCTTTTCAGGGTAAATGTCAAAGGACGTTTCAAATTGGAGAGAAGTTAAACAACCAGTGCTTCCTCGATAAAAGTAGAGCAGTTGATTTCATAGTTAAAGGCTGAAGATTGCAGGATAGAGGAGTGAAAGAAACATCGGCGTTTTGGGTTTCTTGTCTGATTTGTTTGGGTATACATGTGCTGCTTTGTTTGGTATATAACAGGTTATAACAGATTGGTGTATAATTTCGGACACCTGTAAGCGAAACACCTCTTCTTGTAGGTTTGGTCTCAACCATTTGCAAACCAAATACAATTCCTACAAACAGTTTCAACACTTTCAGTTTCATTTCTCTGAACGTGAAGGCTGTAACAGAGGAAACACACCGAGATAGACCTTACAACCAAGAACCAGAAGAAGTCATGGCGTCTTCTCACACTGATCTGGAAGAAAACCTCAAATGCTCTGTTTGTTTGGAAATCTTTAAGGATCCAGTGGTTCTGCGTTGTAGTCACAGCTTCTGCAAGGAGTGTCTCGAGAGCACCTGGTGTCAGAAGCTGGTGAAGGAATGCCCTCTCTGCAGACACACTACAAAACGTTCTCCGTTTAAAAATCTGTCTCTTAAGGGTGCGTGCGAGTCTTTCGTGGAGGAGAAGAGACGCAGGATTTCAGCACAAAATCAAGGTGTGCTCTGTGACGTTCATGGTTTGAAGCATGAGCTCTTCTGCATAGATGACCAGAAGCTGGTGTGTTTGAAATGTGTGTCTCAGGACCATAAAAAGCACAACTTTTGCAGTATCGACAAAGCAGCTGAGGAACACAGGGTAAAGTAGTTTCAGTATGAATTTTTTTCCAGATAATTAATAATCAAGTTCTATCAGTTCTGGGAAAGGTATCTGCCCCCTTCCTGATTTTTTCTATTTGTATGTGGAAACCTGAGCATCACACTCATATGTGGTCCTTCCCCAAACTCCTGGCACCAAGTCTGAAGCACATAATTATGTTGAATGTCTTTGTATGCTGTCATTTGTATGTCTTTGTACAGCATTAATACTATGGGGTGTAGCGCCTGACCTCACTAATGCTCTTGTGGTTGAATGAACACAAATCCCCACAGCCACGCTCCAAAATCTTCTGGAAAGCATTTTTCAGAAGAGTCCAAATCAATATTAATGACCATGGTTTTGGAATCGGATGTTAAACACGCCCATATGTATGTGATGGCCAGATGTCCACATACATGTCTTCTTTAGATTGTATACTAAAAGCATTTTTATATCTATTGTATATCTAAAATAACATCTTTATTTTCAGAATAAACTTCAAAAACCTTTGCAGGAGCTTGAGAGCAAGCTGCAAACCTTAATTGACAAAAAGGCCACCTTCGCCACCTTAGCTAGAAAACTCCAGGTATTTGATATTTGTGTAATGAAATAATATTATAACATATTGCACTTATTTGGGGGAAAACACAGGGAATTGTCCTCTTCCGCAGGCTCAGGGCCAACAGACAGAGACACAGATAAAGGAGGAGTTTAAGAAGCTTTATCAGTTCCTCAGAGAGGAAGAGGAGGCTCGATTATCTGCACTAAGAGACGAACAGAAGAAGAAGCAGGAGAAGATTATGGAGAAGACTGCAGAAGTTGAAGGATTGCATACTTCATTATCTGAACAAATAAAAAAAATTAAGGATGACCTAAAGCATGATGCAAATCTTTTTTTACATGTACGCATTTTATCTGTTGTTTTCAGATGTATTCTTCTCATAAGAGAGGAAAGCTATTCATAAAGTCTGTTTTCTTTTTTTTGTTCACAGAACTTCAGAGATACGGAGGAGAGGTAAAATTCATTATTTTCATACATCAGTGCTGGGTGGAAAAAGAACTAGACATCCATGTTCATTTCTGCCCCAAATTAAAGAAACAATGGGAACACGGTGGCTTAGTGGTTAGCATGTGTGTGGCGCACCTCCAAGGTTGGGGGTTTGAATCCTGTCTACGCCCTGTGCGTGCGGAGTTTGCATGTTCTCCCCTTACTTCAGGGGTTTCCTCTGGGTACTCTGGTGTTCCCTGAGTTCCCTGGGATTGGCTCCAGGCTCTCCTGTGACCCTGTGTAGGATAATCAGTACAGAAAATGGATGGATGGATGAATACTATCCACCTTGGGTAATATTCTCCATACCACCTCTAAATAGTGTTTGGGTTATTTTAGCTCTAGCTCTATAATTTCCTAATACAGTATAACCAGTTGAACTAGCAGATGTAGTTAAGCCTGAACAATGCTGCTAAGCTGCACATCTTATATAATATGTCTGCCTATCTTTGTATGTGTGTTTCAGAGTTAAGTTCACAGTACCAGATCCAAAGCTTGATTTAGGATCTTTAATCAATGTGTCTAAACACGTGGGGAATCTGAGATACAAAGTGTGTGAGAAGATGAAGCACCTCTGTCCTTACTGTAAGTGAATGAGCACAAATATACTTTAGGCTTTTGTTGTATTTATTTCATAAATACAGTGCCGTACATTTCCACATTTTTATGTTACAACCAAGAATTGAAACAGATTTATAATTGGGATTTTAAGCCTTTACTCTCATCCAAAAACAAACTTGAGCATCTTCAGTTTGCCAGACACTACTGGAACTTCAAACAGCCATATGGAAAAGTACCTCATGCCCACGGTTAAATATGGTGGTGGATCTTTAATGTTTTGGGGCTTTTTTTCTGCCAGAGGACCTGGACATTTTGTTAGGATACATGGCATCATGGACTCTATCAAATATCAACAGATATTACATGAAAACCTGACTGCCTCTGCCAGAAAGCTTCAAATGGGCCGTGGTTGGATCTTTTAGCAGGACAATGATCCAAAACATACATCAAAATCAACACAAAAATGGTTTACCGACCACAAAATCAAGATATTGCCATGGCCATCCCAGTCCCCTGACCTGAACCCCATAGAAAACCTGTGGGGTGAACTGAAGAGGAGAGTCCACCAGTGTGGACCTCGAAATGTGAAGGATTTGGAGAGATTCTGTACGGAGGCACTGTCTCAGATCCCTTGCCATGTATTCTCCAACCTCAAAGTCCAAGGCAGACTAGGGTCAAATGATCAGGCAGACAGGCTAAACAAGGCAGACAGGCTAAACAAGGCAGACAGGCTAAACAAGGTAGACAGGCTAAACAAGGCAGAGCAGAGAATCAAGGTCAAGAGGGTAAACAAAGTCAATAACCAGAAAAGCAAACATGAGATAAGGCTTGGAAATATGACCAAGACTAGACAACTGAGCGTAATAAAAGTCATAGAGTTCACAAAGCAAAGTCTCTTTTATAGCATAGTTGTGAGTGCTGTGAATAGGATGCAGGTGTGCGTGATTAGAATGAATGTGAATATTCTGGGAATTGCAGTCCATGGTAGCCATGTTTGTAGGCCGCCATGCAGGATGGGAAATGTAGTCACTGGTTTGCTGTGATATGACAGAACACCCCCCCCAAGGGCGCTTCCCCCAAAACGCCAAAATACACTCCCTCCCCCGGCGGTCCTGGCACTCTGGGCAAAATGTCTTCACTGCAGGTTTCTCAAGGAGCCAAGGAGCAAACATGAGGCTGGGGCTGGTTCGCCGGGGTCATTAGGCGAGATCCATTCTTGGGAAGTTGTGTTGTCAGCTTTAGATGGGGGCTTGACTTGGTGGGCCATCTTGTCAGCCTTTCTTTCTCCGCCTCAGCGGAGCACGTGGGGGAGCAACTTCCTCAGCGGAGCACAGTGGGGGAGCGACATCCTCAGCGGAGCATGGTGGGGGAGCGATGTCCACAGTGGAGCAGGAGGGCAGAGCGTCATCCTCAGCAGAGCAGGAGCGAATCCTCCATCAACTCTGCCAGCTGAACTTGGTTGGCTGTGTCAACAGACTCAGGCGTGAGCAGAACATGGTTGTCCGTGTCAGCAGACTCGGACATGATCAGAACTTGGTTGGCCGTGTCAGCAGACTCAGGCGTGAGCTGATCTTGGTTGTTCGTGACGTCGACTTCAGGCATAAGCAGAACCTGGTTGGTCATGATGTCGGTTTCAAGCATAAGGAGAACTTGAAAGGTCTTGTCAACTGACTCTGGCATGAGCAGAACCTGGTTGGTTGTGATGTTGGTCTCAGACTGGAACATGGCGTGGAAGGTCACATCGTCGGTCTCAGACTGGAACATGGCATGGAAGGTCACATCATCGATCTCAGACTGGAACTTAGCGTGGAAGGTCACCTCGTCGACCTTTAGCGGAACTTAGCATGGGGGGTCGCCTCGTCGACCTCAGACAGGAATGTGTCTTGGGAGGCCGTCTCGTCGATCTCAGACAGAAACTTGACTTGAGAGGCCCTTTTGTCGACCTTGGACCAGAATTTGGCTTGACAGGTTGTCTCTTTGACCTCTGACAGGAACTTGGCTTGAGAGGTCGCCTCTTCAACCTCGGACAGGAACTTGGCTTGAGTGGTAGCCTCTTTGACCTCTGACAGGAACTTGGCTTGATAGGTCGTCTCTTCGACCTGGGACAGGAACTTGGCATGAGCAGAGCTTGGGTTGGCCGTCTCTTCATCCTGGGACAGGAACTTGGCTTGAGAGGTCGCCTCTTCAACCTCAGACAGGAACTTGGCTTGAGAGGTAGCCTCTTTGACCTCTGACAGGAACTTGGCTTGAAAGGCCACCTCTTCAACCTCAGACAGGAACATTGCTTTATGCTGAAACCCTGGAGATGAGGTCGCCACGTTGACCTCCAGCTGGAGCTCTGCAGAGGTGACCACATAGTGGTTCTTAGGCAGGAGCTTTGAGAAGGACATCACTCAGTTTGCCTGCTTATAATAGGTGGTGAACTGCAAGTCAGGTTCATCTCTGAGGCAGGCCTCCCCCAAAAGCTCCTCCAGGATGGCCCAGGATGCTGAACTGCTGAACACCATCACGAATAGTCCCACAAACTGAGTTGAATTCTCAAGTCCCCTGGATCCCATGGCCACTAGATTCTGCACCCACTGGCGTGCTGGGCCACAAAACCAGGACAACAGGAACCTTAGCCATTGCTTTTCCCTGGGCTTGGGGTCCATTAGGCTTGCAAAACAGATCTGGCAGTCAACAAGAAAATATTCAGGGTAGCCTGATAACCCATCATAAGGCTCTGGGAGATCTACAACAGTCCACTGAGGAAGCTGGGTCGAACCAACAGCTGGGACAGTTTGCTTGGTTCTCCTAGCATGATGTCTCCTCCTCTTTCCTGCTGCTTCCATGTTACAGGCGAAGTATTCTGTCACGTAATGTAGGCGCAGGACAGAAGCAAGTGCAGGTATGGCACTTTAATCAACCAATAAGGAGTACAAAGGATCAGGCAGAAAACAAAGTCCAAGGCAGGCTAGGATCAAACGATCAGGCAGACAGGCTAAACAAGGCAGAGCAGAGAATCAAGGTCAACAGGGTAAACAAAGTCAATAACCAGAAAAGCAAACATGATATAAGGCTTGGAAATACGACAGAGACTAGGAGCTGAGTGTAATACTTCACGAAGTCATAGTGTTCACAAAGTCTCTTTTATAGCGTATGTAAATTTAGTCACTAACTTTGAGTCAAGAAATAATGTAAATGAGATATAATACAATAGTACAGTTCTTAATATTAAACATTTAAGTATCAAAATTGTATAATGAGCACCGGTTTGTTTTGGCATTTTTAGATCCAGTAATTCTGGACCCAAATACCAAATCAACTAACCTTGAGGTATCTCCAGATTTGACAAGCATCACTTGTTCAAGCCAGGTGTTACTGACCTCTCCAGAAAAACGCTTCTGTTACATCCTGGGCTCAGAAGGGTTCAGCTCAGGAGTGCACACCTGGCAGGTGGATTTGGAACACTCCGAACACTGGGCTCTGGGAGTTGTTACTGAATCCACTAAAAGATTGCAAAACCTATCCAGCTGTTCTATGCTCGTAAGTTGTATTAAGGGTAAATGTTCTTGGACCCCAGTAGCACCCAAGATTAAGAAAGTGTGCGTTGTTCTGGACATGACGAAAAAGCAGGTGGTCTTCAGTGATCCTGACACTAATGTCACAATGATATCATATCAGTACAAATACACTGAGAAAATGTACCCTTGCTTTTTTCCATTCAGCCGAATCCCACTGAAGATCTTACCATCCGTGTAAAGGTTGGTGTAATCAGTCAAGCCATGACTTCCACAGTCCTCACAGGATTTATATCATACTTTCTAGATATTTGGATGATGTCATTGTTTTGTTTTTGTTCAGATTATGATTAGGCTTTAGTTGTATAATCAGGACGTTCTTAGTTTATGACGCATCCTATCTGTTTATAATTAGAGAAAGCATTAGTACATAATGGATTGCTGGGAGCCTTATTATCTTTATTTACTTAACATGCTTTGCATATTAATCTTTATAACTAACATGTGATCTTTAACAGTGTATTGAAATTTTAAGCTTTTTTTTAATTAATTTTTTTACTTTGGTTAATGGGTTCCTACATTTCCCACAATGCTATTTGATTACCTCCTGATAGTGCTGAATCTAATCCTAGCTTCAAGTGCCTAAAGAGGGTGGTGCAGCGGCTCTTTAGTCCTTTAATCTGTCCAGCTCTCTTGCCTCCTCATCTACACAGTCTGCTCAAACAGATCAGCTTCCAAATTTTCTTCCAACTGTCCACTAATCATTATATAGATTGCTATAGAATCCTATAGAGAGGAGTATCTTCCATAACTCAACGTTGTACAGCTGCATTGCATTCTGGGACTTTGAGTCCAGCATCTCTACTACTCTGCTGGATGTCTCATTAATATGATGTTGAACAGTGAAAATTGAGTGAGAAAAGAATGGTTTTTTTTCTTTTTCTCAGTCTTCTCTGGTGAAACTAGTTAACTGTTGGGAATTTCTGATTTGCAGTAGCTGTAGTACCCTGGACTTAAACAATGAACCTGGGAACCTTGCTCATGGGGCAAACACCAAGTTCATGATACTAATAGGAGGTGCACTGTTTGGTTTTATCCCAACCTAAACACTGCCTTACTGAGATCCAAAATAAAGATATATTTCTGTACAACAAAAGCAATATACTTTCATATAAAGAGCCCTTGCTCCTTATAGCCCAGGGGTGTCCAATCGTATCCGGAAAGGGCTGGTGTGAGTGCAGGTTCTCATTCCAACCAAACAGAAGCCACGCCTGAGTCTACTGAAAGCCAAGATCAACTGATTAAACAGGTGGAATCAGGTGTGTCTCCTGCTTGATTGGAAAGAAAGCCTGTACCCACACCAGCCCTTTCCGGATACGATTGGAGACCCCTGCTATGACCCATGCTATACCAGTAGCATTGTAAGTACGTCCAGCTTTATAGTAGATTCTTGTATCATGTTCAGACAAAGTTTCTCATCTTTCTGGAGTGTATCAAACCCAACAGTCAGCTTGCTCACTCAAGTCACATTAAATAAAAGGTAGAAAGCTCTCCAGAACGTTCCACAAGGCTTCCGTTTCAGGAGTCGAATAAAGTTACGGTATGTTGTGCAAGTTGCTGTTTGCTGTTAAAATTTCTAAATGAGTACCACCAAGTGTGGCCCTCTACCTCACAACAGCATGTACAATAACTCCAAGGTGAAACTACTACATTTTAGCTTCATAAAGTTCATATTTTATTAACTTTGTTTGATCACTTGATACATGATAAACAATCGTTTTGCTGCATGTTCTGTATAATAAAAAACAACAACCTATGAACAGTGTTTAGAGTCTACATTTATTCATGTGTATTATACATCATGCTGTCCACACACAGCAAAGAAACTACACGCATGCAGCTGATATGGTAGTTTATAATAACCCACACACGGAGAAACATTGCCTGACATGCTATATATAGAACCTGCAGGGTAACCTGCAGGGTAACACTCACACACAAACACACACACACACACACACACACACACACACATTTTGTTATCAAATGTTGATGTTCCTCAGACAGGAAGATGTAAACACTGCACATATAGACACTACACACACCATGCAGCTGTTAACACACTGTACATGGATGTACATGTGTGTATTAATGTGTCTCATCTCAGCTTCTCTGTGCGTCCTGCAGGGGGAGCTGGAGACATTAAAGAACATACTACAGCAGAGAGTTTTGTGAGTCAGTCTTCCATCACATCCCGGTACTCTAATATTATAAAGTCTCCTGTGCCAGATTTGTTTCAGTTATTTAACACTTTTATTTGACCTTGTTACTGTTAGTCAGAAAAGAGTTTTGTGTTCATGGTATAAACCGATCGTCATGTCATTTGTGTAGCGATAGTTACATATGTTATGACACAATAGACGTTTTATTAAAATTGGTTTAAAATGTTTAAGACTACGACATCTATTTATCTAACAGGACACCGAAAAAGCCATAAAGCCAGAGGTTCTGTTACAAAACGAGGTTTCACTGATCACACTGGAAGAGAAAGTTGTAGGTGATGATAAAGACTTTACAGACATTTCTATTCATGCAAAAAATTACACATTTTAATGCTAATCAATTTTTTTTTAAATATTGTCGTGTAATGCTGAGAATACGTAGGCCAAAGCAGCGGCTCTCAAATATGAAGGTTACGTTTACGTTTGAGTTAATATTTATTAACCTGTTCTTGACTGCTCTCTTGAATTGAAGGGGTTTAAACTAGGCTAGCTAGGCTAAATTACACCACAGTGCTGCTTAGTTCTGGATCATGATTGGTCAGAAGATGTTGATTAATTTTCTAGAACAGCAACTCGGACAGTAGCGCAGGTTTATATTATTACCGCGCTTGTTTGGCCATGCTATCGTTTCTATAGTAGTGTGTAATCGCTGACATGGTGATATTACGTTTTCAATAAGGAGACGTTTATGTAACGGTTATGGAAGGAGTCTCCGGTGTCAGAGGTAAAGCTGTAACTTTACGTTTCCAACATCTTCAGGACAGAAGAGTTTACGTTTCTTTACGGTTTCTCAGTAACACGACAAGCTGCGTTATTTTGTCTAATTAACTTCAAGTGAGATAAAATGATCATCTTCAGGGTGGTGACAGTAACTAGAAACAGAAATACAAATAAAAACGTGCAGTACTTTGTGGTACAAATGTTAAAACTAAATCTCCTTGAGCAGTACTAATAATAAATGTGTTTATATGTGTTTCCCATCTTACTTCCCATGTTTTACAGCACTGACACACCCGATTTAGCCTCTTCAAGCGGTTGAAACACACAAACACAACCATTTCATTTTCACAAGTGTTATGACTTTAACCAACAAAGCGTCAACCCTAATGAGAAAAACAAAAATGAAACAATGCAAAGTGCATTAAAATGTGTTTTATTAAGTCTGGAGAAGTCATCAGTACCAAATCAGGGGCTTGTCTCACCCTGAGCTTATTTACGTAACACTACGACCTCAAAAGATTGATTTTTAACAAAAAAGTACACACATACCTGAACATTTCACAATAATATTTTTTAAAAAAAAATCCCTTCAAAAGATACAAAAGTTTTTTAAAATAAAATAAAAAAATGCAAGTATAAAGTAAATTACACATTCATAAGATGGGAAAATATAAACAAAGCTCCAGACATAAGAATAAAAGTGCTCTCTGATAAAAATCAGTGTCTGTGTGCATACAGCAGGGTCCAAACATCCAAGTCCACCATCAAGAACCATTTTTATCTGAATCATTATCAAAAAGTAAATACATTTGATTTAGCTTAATATTTTAAGAGCAAAATCCTCACAGAGAACAAAAAAAAAAACATAAATATCCTGCCCACATGGTATTTGGTTCCTTTATTCAAATAGTTTCGACACCATATTCGATTCCAACATATGACATGACACTAACGCACAGTTGGTTTTTTGTTGCCGTCTCAAGAACTAACCCATGACGCTGACTCCAGGTGGACCCTACTGCACGTCTGATACTAGTTAAAGATACTACTTATGAAAAACGAACCGTTTAGGAAGATCTTAACTGGGTTCTGCTAACAAGGAACGGTCTTACGTTAAAAATTTGTAAGTGAAACAATCGTAAAAGTTGGAAGATGCAGGTTTTATATTAACGTTACATTGAAATGGTACCAACAGTGTATGGAGTAGAAAAGCACAGGCTCGAGTTTGTGCTTTTGGATTGTAGCTAGCTAGCAAAATAAGGTTTCAACGTGTGAAAACTTGGTCAATTTTGGAATATCTTCTTTTTGATTTTTAAAAAATAAATAAATACATGTATTGAAGCATTTAAACGCTTGACTCTGTTGGATATTTGTTTGTCTGTCTAAAGTACCCTTTGTTTTTTTAACCACAGATAAGCATAAAGTGATAGGTAGGAATGCATCATCATATGGCAGACTTGTTAGATATTATATTATATTATATTATATTATATTATATTATATTATATTATATAAATAGTTCATTCCCTCCATCTTGAATGGCTCAGAAGTGGACATCCTTAGACAGCTTAAGTCTGTCTTATTAGCTATGGACATGATGAGCATGGTTTTTGTTTCTTTTATTCCCCTCAATTGGCCAAAGTAGAAACCTAAAGAGTCTCTCTTTTCATTGCTTGCATGCAAAGCTAGTGGCCACTGCAATTCACTGAATGGAAGAATTAGTGTAACCACTTCTGGCTTTATTCCAATTAGCTGGATAGAAGATTTGAGTATTTCTGCAGGCAATTCCTATTGGCTAGATGGAAGAAATATGCATTTGTAGATCAGTTCCCATTGGCTGAATAGACAAGGAGGGTTGTCCCGTGTCTGTGCCCATTAGCCTGACTGAAAAGGTGCATCGCTTTTATGAAGCTTTCTACTGTCTACTGTAAGTCTTCCTGCTGTAGAAAAGTTCAATGCAACTTGAAAAGGTTTCTGGCTTCATATCTGGGATTCTCCTGTGCTCGGAGCACTCCGGAGAGGCCGCTGAAAAAGGTCAAACGTTCAAATGTCATTAATGTGGCCATGTAGAAAATTGCTGCATTATGGAGTATATTGCAAAGTTGTTTGGATAAGACCATTATTACTGAGACTGAAAAGACCACAAAATATCACACACACACACACACACACACACACACACACACACACAACAGGGCATACCTGACTGTTGCTGGACTGATTGGTGCTGAATTCAGAATATCTCTTCTTCTCTGATGTGCAAACTCTGCCAAAAAGTTTCTTATATTCTTCTCTCACCTGACAGGAATAACAGAAAACTGGTTAAAGTTTGAGGTACTGAGGTCGAGGTTGAGGTTACTGAGGTTGAGGTTAGAGTTACTGATGTCGAGGTTACTGAGGTTGAGGTTAGAGTTACTGAGGTTGAGGTTATCGAGGTTGAGGTTAGCGTTACTGAGGTTAGAGTTACTGAGGTTGAGGTTTCTGCGGTTAAGGTTAGAGTTACTGAGGTTGAGGTTACTGAGGTTGAGGTTATTGAGGTTGAGGTTATTGAGGTTGAGGTTAGAGTTACTGAGGTTAGAGTTACTGAGGTTGAGGTTACTGAGGTTGAGGTTACTGAGGTTGAGGTTACTGAGGTTGAGGTTAGAGTTACTGAGGTTGAGGTTAGAGTTACTGAGGTTGAGGTTTCTGAGGTTGAGGTTAGAGTTACTGAGGTTGAGGTTAGAGTTACTGAGGTTGAGGTTTCTGAGGTTGAGGTTAGAGTTACTGAGGTTGAGGTTAGAGTTACTGAGGTTGAGGTTTCTGAGGTTGAGGTTAGAGTTACTGAGGTTGAGGTTAGAGTTACTGAGGTTGAGGTTTCTGAGGTTGAGGTTAGAGTTACTGGGCTGAAACAGTAAAACAGTAATACACAAGTGACTGTAAATATTGTGCCTCACCGGTTTGCTCATGAGGCAGTGCATGATGAAGATGAGCGCCCCCTGCAGGCTGTTAAACAGAGTGAAGAGGTACGCCATCACCAGCGTCCCCTCCTCCTGAAAGAGGAAACAGCCAAAAACCCACATCCCACCCAACACACACAGCTGAGCTACAGCCGTCAGGAGGAACAACCTGTGAAGAAGAAAAAAAAAGATGAGTGAGAGAAAGATTCATAACTATTATATACATTTACTATATTACCACTTTGGATTCACAAACACACACACACACACACACACACACACACACACACACACCTGAGTCTTTTTAGTTTGGAGAGGTCTGGGTTGAGGCTGGAGAATTTTTCCACCAGTTTCCAGACGGTTATGATGAAGAAGAAACTGTTGAGGAAGATGATGATGCAGACTGGTGCAAAGAAACTCCAGATGAAGTCTTGGTCGAGAGAGAGCCAGCAGCTGCACACACACACACACACACACACACACAATTAAAGAGATCAAAACAATCTTTTTTGTTTGTCTTCCTTCTAATATTGTAATCTTCACATTTATATCAATCTGATTGTGGCTCTCATAAACACACCAGTCACTGGCATAAATGCTCTTGCTTTGTATCTCACACACACACACACACACATACACACACACACACACACACACTCACTGGCGCTCAGTGCCATAGCCAGATGGGAAGGCGATGGCAGAGATGATGACAATGGTGAGGGGAACGCCATATCCCACAGCGTACAGGTAGAGTTGGTGGAGCGTGGTGTGGAAAACCCGAACCACCATACGGTAGAGCTGCACTCCTTCCAGCAGCATGAAGGAGAACGCACCGAGGTAGAAGAAATGGAGGAGCGCTGCAACCGAAGCACAACCAGCCTTCACGAGAGAAAGAGAAACAGAAACCTTTCAGATCTTCTTGGAAGGTTTATCTATACGCTACTTTCCTCACATACTGTACATACACAAACCTTGTTCTGTGTGCTGGATATGAAGAAGAGAAAGATGATGTTGGCAATGAAGAGGCAGACACACAGGTGGAGGTGTATTGTTGTGCGGGTTCCCTGGATGGAGCGACAGAACCAGAACGTCAGGATACAAATGAATAAACAGATGATGGATATGGTGAGACCGACCCGCGTGAGCCACACCAACTCAAATGTGTCCTAGAGAGAGAGAGAGACAGAGAGAGAGAGAGAGAGCGAGATTAGTGTCATTAACACAAAATCATCATTTCCACTCGATCCCAATCCAGTTAAAGCTGTCCCTACCTCGATGGGATAGAGGGCCATTAAAACAGCGAAGCTGCTCAGGTGACTCCAGGTGCACACGGTGTGGGTGGAATTAAACACGGCCTTCACACATCCCTGCCCTGACCACAGCCCTCCACCCTGGGCCTCATCCCAATACACACAGCTGTAATTCAGACCCTTGGACACTTCTCTCTCCTAAAGTAAAGAGAAGAAATATATACATGGAGAAAATGTGTTACTTTTGTTTAGGAAAGTAATTAACGTCTCACAAATCATTCCTTCGAAGGCGTGTATTGTGCAACGGTGTGTTTTCCTTTACCTTCTTGTGTCTGAAGGTGAGCGTGACGGGCTCAGGTAGAGAATGTGTGTCCGTGTTGCTGACGAGAGCCGTCACCACTTGAGAGTTGAGTAGGTAGGTGGTGTTCCTGCGTGACGTTTCTGTGTCTATCTTCACTGGATGTGACACGTTGGTGGAGTTGAGAGTTTTATAACTGACCAACGCCACAAATGCAAAACCTGAATAACACAATGACAGGTAATTATTACAAAGAAGCTGCTTATGGTGTGTGTGTGTGTGTGTGTGTGTGTGTGTTTGTGTGTGTGTGTACCTGGGTAATTAGCTCCCACTACTGTTTCCCATCTCATGTTAAGCCGCACCTTGTCTGTGTCCAGTGTGACAGGTCCAGTGGGTGGAGTCAGATCCTTCTTGACTGTAAGCCACGCCTCTGGAAATCATCATCAACATATGTTTTACACTTCTATGATGTGTTTAGCATTTCTGCCTAGAGAGGTCAGTGAGTTCACAGTAGAAGCCGGAGTCTGAGAACATCATATTTATATTGTTGGGTGTGTGTGTGTGTGTGTGTGTGTGTGTGTGTGTGTGTGTGTGTATACCAGTGTCCTCATTGTCCATCCTGGTTGTGGGTTTGTTGAGCTGAGGTGCGATGAGCCTCATCATGTTTTCCACTGCTCCAAAAAACACACTCAAAGTGGAGCTGGAGTTCAGGTTCCCACCTGATAACACACCACCTGTGACATTCAGCAGGTTCTGAGGAAACACACATGGATTAGGTTTACTAGGTGTGTGTGTGTGTGTGTGTGTGTGTGTGTGTATACCTGATGGGAATGTAATCTACAGTAAATCAAATAAAAATCAAGCTTGTTAGTTTGTACATTTTATATTAATGTCACATGAGTTTTTGGGTTTCTGATGACATCACACATGGGTTTAGAATGGCATCTAATGACATCATATCCAGGTTTGGACCCTCTGATGATGCCATATTATGGGCGGGATTGGACCGTCTAATGATTTTGCAAATGAGGTTGAAGCACCTCTACTGATGTTCTCAATAAGAGGGTGAACCCTTTGGTTGATATCACAGCTGGGTAACACAGTGGAGAGGTTTGAACCTTCTAATGATGCCGCACATGATGTGTGTGTGGTTGGGCCACGAGACAATGTGAGGTGAGTTTAGAACCTCTAGTGACACCACAGCTGGGTTTGGGCTTTCTAATAATGGTGTGCAAGAGTTTTGGACCATCTAATGATGTCACACATGGGTTTAGATCACTAAAAATGTGATGTCACACATAGAGTGAACTCTCTATTGGCAGATAACTTGTATACAGACAGGATTGGACCCTGTAATACACTCATGTGACTGTCATGTGACTGTCATTGGATATCATGTGATTATGACCTTCTGAAATGTCACACTAAGGATGGGTTCTCTACTGAAATCATATATACTTCTAATGTTTGAACTGTAATACATTAAATAGTGGATTCAAATAAACATTACTGGTGTTTGTACATGTGTGTGTGTGTGTGTGTGTGTGTGTGTGTGCACCTCCAGTAATGTTTCTCCTGTACGCCGTTCCCTCGATGAACCACTTAATGACTCACAACTAGTCATGAACAGATCCATCAACCCGCCCATCGCCGCTACATCCTGCAGACGGAAAACAGACGACCGATTACAATAAATCTTTACATTTTTCTTGTTTTCTTAGTTTATTGTTTAATGTGAACTTAGTAGACAGGTTTATATGTTTACCTTTTCAGATGTGGCGTTGAGCCTGTTACATTTCAACTCTACACACACACACACACACACACACACATACACATTATATGATTATTTTGCTACATGAGGTAAGAATGAGTTAGAGCTTTGAATGTTTCTTCATGAGCTACACACTTTCTCACCTGTGCATTTAGTCCGGTTGTTGCCGTAGTTACTGTAACCAGATTTACACCGGCAAGAGTAACTCCCTTCAGTGTTGGAACAAGTGCCATCTTGACCACACACATGTTCCTTGCCATCGCATTCATCAACATCTAAGACAAAAAGCAATCTAAGTGAGATCATGCTGCTGCATGTCTGCACAGTGAAAGTGTGCAATGAAAAGAGCCCAAAGTTGGTGTGTGTTGCATTTTTATGGAAGTGGTCTTGGCGTCTTGACATTTGGAGACACCAAAAACTCTCAGTTTGTCGAGTCTTGCTCTAGGTCTTGGGGCTTAGAGTCTTGTTCTTGGACCAGGTTTAGTGTTCAGAGTGTGGCTCTTTGTGACTCTATAGATCTCAGTGGTCAGACTGTTGTTCTGGGGGCAGTTCTCAGTGGCTTGGGCTTGGTCTTGTTGCAGATTGCTAAGTATCTTGGTCTAGGACTGGGTTTCATTCTCATAGTGGCTCTTGATCTTGGTCTTAGTGGTCAAAGTCTTTGCCTGGTGCTCATTATTTAGTGTCTTCATCTTGGTCTTGGTCTCAGCATTCACAGCCTGGGTCCTGTTTGTAAGGGTAATGGTATGAGTGTGAGTCGTGGTCTATGTTGCAATTATTATTTCTGCATCTGAGATACTCAGATAATCATTCTAGATCTCAGTGCTCAAGCTCAAATCTGTCTGGGATGGTGTCTGGATGTGATTGCTTAGAGTCTTTGTCTGCATTTATTAGTTTCAGAGCTCAGGGTCTTCATCTCAGTACTTACATCTGGGTCTCGATCTGGGTCTGAATTTCTTAGAGTCTTTTAAAATGTGTTGCTTAATGTTTGTGTCTTGTTCTGGATCTCAGGACTCAAAGTATATCTTGATCTGGGTTTAGATATTAGTGCTTAACCTTTTGGTCTGGGTCTTGGTCTACTCAGAGCCTTGGTTCAGGAAAGGATCTCAGTGTTCTCAGTTTGACTCTGGGTGTCAGTGCTCAGAGTTTCAGTCGGGAAATGGACTCATTGCTCAGACCCTCGATCTTGGTCTGGGTTTCAGTGCTAAAACTCATTATCTGTGACATAGTGCTCAGTTTCCTGGTCTTGGTCCAGGGCTGTCATGTTTAGGGTCTTGTTCGTTTTCTGGTTTTATAGAGTTTTGGTCCAGGTTTCAGTACTCTATGACTTGGTCTTAGTCTAGGTCACCATGTTCACAGTCTTGTTCTGGATTTTGGGGGCTCAGAGTCTGGTCTGGGACTGGGTCACTATAATCCTGGTATGAGAGTGGGTCTTGCAGGATCTCAGCCCTTAGAGCCTTGGTCTAGGTCTCAGTACTCAAAGTCTTGGTCTTGATCTAGGTTTTAATTTCACAGTTTTTGTCTGGTTCTTGGTTTTGGTGCTCAGAGATTTGGTATGGGTCTCAGTGTTCAGAGTATGATCTGGGATGGTGTTTCAATTGCCAAGTGTCCTCATATGACTGTGGGGCTTGGTGCTTAGAACTTTTTTGTGGACTCGGTACTCGGGATCTTGTTCTGGGTCTGGATCTTCAGATGCTCAGAGCCTTCATCTGGTTCGGAGTTCTACTGGTTCTGAGGCCTGGGTCACAAGATTCAGAGTCTTTGTCTGCATCTTAGTCTGGATCACAGTGATCATAGTCTTGACCTAGGGTTTTAAGCAGTCTGGCCATGACTCTGATGTGTGTGTCAGTTAGTGTGCAGTGGTTAGCATGGCTAAGCATGAAAGCAAATTTAGCGCCATCTGACAGTGAGTGATCCTAGTGGCCTCACCTTTACAAGGGGTGTGGCTGTCGCCTTGGTTACGGAACCCGGTGGGACACGAGCAGGTGAATGTGCCGAGTGTGTTTTCGCACACACCGTGTGGTTCACACACAGTGGGCATTAACACACACTCATCAATGTCTGCAGTGGAGACATACACACACACACACAAAGCATGAGCATGTACACACAACACATAAGCACATACACATAATCTCACACACAGAAACATACATTTACATGTATTTACACACACACACACACACACATACCAACAACAACAGCAGACACAGACATGGACACTCTGCACACACTTGTAAACTCTCAAACACATGCGTAAAAATGCACACGCAAAGCAAGCACACAAAGCAAGCACACACACACACACACACACACACAGTGTAGGTGTTTAGTAGTTGATTATTGGGTTGTTGTGTTAGAGTTGTATGTATATTACAGCTGAAGCAGAAAGCTGTTGTGAGTGAACAGGTCATTATTATTCTTTAAGCAGGAATTAAAGTTAATGCATTTTAGAGAAGGATTTACATTCGAAGACACAAACTACAAAATAAACTGAACTTTAATTTGCTAATATTCATTCATTTCAGGAAACATTAATAAAGAGAAATAGGAACATTTCTTGTATTATTGTTTGGCGTTATAAAAGATTGTAAAATAAAATATTTGAATAAATTATACAATAATTATGAATAAATAAATAAATGGTACTTGAGAATCTTTGAAAGTGTTTATACATAAACATGACTGCGACTATAATGAAAATGGCACAGACATTCTGTTTGGAGTGGATATTAGTACATTCATTCATTCCTACATAAAATACACATCGCTGACATATTTAATTATTTACTGTAGTATTTGCTTTTATGGTCTTTTTTTACATCCATCATCCCAAAAAAAGTACCTGTGGTGTGTTACTGAGACGATGAGCATGTAAAGTCAATTCCAACAAATTCTAAACAATCTTTGGTTTTATTTCAATATTCACTCGCTTGAAGTCCAACATGCTATTAAAAGTCAGGAAAGTTTTAAAAACCAGCTTCTCACCTGCACAGGTGTACGTAGATCCTACTTTTTTATCTTGAAACCCAGATAAACACGTACACTGGTAAGAACCGATTGTGTTTACACACACTGTATTTTCAGGACAAGGGCTCGTTCTGCTCTCTGTGCACTCATTTATGTCTGAGGAATAAAAGAAGAGAGAGAAAAACTAACTAAATCATCTAACTCATCACAATCATGTCTTATTCATTTATTATTCATTATTAATAATTCAATAATTACTACTAATAACAATAAATAATACATAATAATTTCCAGATTTCTAAATGAGATTAATCAGTAACTAAAGTGAGGTTTTCCAATAAGGTTTTCCAATATGAAAAATCGGCATAAGAGGGATGGGGAAATGTCTCACCTCGACATTGTCCTGTGGTGGCGGTGAAGTTTGTGGTTCCGGAGGTGAAGCCCTTCATACACTGGCAGTAATAACTCCCGTTTGTGTTAAAACAGACCGAGTTCTCACCACATGTGTTCTCATATTCACACTCGTTCTCATCTGTGAGATAGAAAGAAAGAAGATGAAGAAGATAACCAGCAGGAACACTGAGACAGTCAGATGAACGGAAAGATGAGAACAGATGTTTTTTGTTTCTTTGTGGACATTAGAAAGGTGGAGCCTATTATGATAATGAGGTGAGGTATGAAGGATAAACTAGAGCTGCGAATTTCACAGGACTGAGCAAAAAAGTTGTGGAAGCACGTGGTCAAATATGAAGCTTGTGGGACAAAGAAATGTGTTATGTACATGAAAATTTTTAGAGTTGTTGTGGTTTAAACTTCCATCCATCCATCTATCCATTTTCTGTACCACTTACACCTACACAGGGTTGTGGGGAGCCTGGAACCTATCCCAGGGGACTCGGGGCACGAGGCGTATCACAGACCATCGCAGGGCACAATCACACACATTCATACACTACGGACAATTTAGAGATGGCACTCAGCCTACAATACGGCAATACGGCAAACACCCTGCAGAAAATGTCATTTTTGAAATGATATCTCTACGAGAACTAAATGCAATTACGCTAACATTAAGGTTATCCGTATGGCTGATGGGTTACGTATGCACAGGCTATAAAATAAAAACAATTACATTACAGTTTTACATTTAAACATCTTCCCACATGGCTGGAGGGCAGGTACAAACAAAAATAATAATAAAAAATAAAACTCTGTCCCATGCACAGCTTTCTAGTGTCCACTTTTGTGTGTAGTTTACATATCAGAGCATTGATTTAAGCTGTCTCACCTACACACGTTCCCTGGAACACCTGATAGCCAACATCACATGACGGTTCAGCTGGAAACACCACCAGCAGGAGGCCTGAAAATGAGAGAACAACATGATCACACACTGTTAACCCTATGTTAATGCTAGAGAACGACAAGTGTCTCTTGTCTCTTGTAGTTTGTACCTTGTGGTTCAAGACTCGAGATTTAAAGACTTCTTTGTCGAATGTGCAGTCATAGCTGGTTAAAAGGTATGGTAAAATGAGATGTGGCAATTATGAGGACCGTGCATAACAAACAATAAATAGACCATACAGACGCTAGCCTCTCACTCACTTCATCATGGGTCCTCATGAGAGCTGCTTTTGTACTAGCTGCATTCTCAGATTCGATTAGCAAAGCATGCTAACAGTACTAGCTAGTTACGTACACGATCTCCACTACTTCCTTCCAAGCTTTATTTTTCTTTGTAAAGCCTTATATACGACAGGAGAAGATGAAACCACTGTTATACGTTTTTCTTCCAATTCTTCCATTTCAAACAGTCGATGTAAACGAACTGCAGGTAGGAACTCAAGTTGTGAGCGGGGACATGAGGAAACATCAGACCACAGGGACCACAGGACTGTTCTGAGGAGTCAGAGAAGATCAGTTTTGACAGATCAGTCTGTTGTGTGTTTTCGGTCCTTGCATCAGGGTGAGACCCGCACATGCACACAATGTTCTTAACACGACATCAGCAATTCTAAGAACAGACTGAAACCACAGACCACTTCTCTTCTGAACTTTCCACACGCGTCTCACTTCTCATTTCGCACTCACACGCGTTCTGTAGACTCTCTTACGACCCACACACACTGTCACCTAGCCACACACACAAACAGTGCGCTTGTGTGTCACATCACAACAAAGTAGCACAGAGACGAAACAAGGCCTACTCTAAATGTCACATAGAGCAGGTTACACACTCTTGTCAGAATGTTCCAGAAAACAGTGTTTCGGTGCACGTCACTGGTGAGGGTGTTTAAAATACCCAAACAACGTACTCGGAAGTATGAAAGTATACGTAGTGGAAAGTTTCACAAAAGAAAACAATGTCTGCATCCATTTCAAATCTCACCCTGAGTTTAGTTCCTGATGATAAATGAGTGCTTCTTTCACTGAGGAACTGAGGAACAAGCGTGAACTTTAGCTAAGACTAACCCACAACAGCAGGGTTGCTGATCTCTCAGATGGTAGCCAGTGTGATACACATTAGCTGAATGCTAACAGCTAGTTTTCATGACGTATACAAAGTGCACATACAGTAGCAGTGATGTGTGTTAGGAGTGTAACAGCAGTGTAAAAGCAGGAGTGTAAAAACAGGAGTGTAAAAACTAGCCAATCACGTCACAGGAAGCCGGATCTGTCCATATATATACATATATATATATATATATATATATATATATATATATATATATATATATATATATATATGTATATATATATATATATATACATATATAGCTGGGAATTAAACTTACAACCTTCTATAATCAGTAAATAAGTGTGGTATTTAATGTTTTATTGACAATAAGAAGAAGAAGAAGAAAAAGAAGATGTATTTTATTATTATTATTATTATTATTATTATTATTATTATTATTATTATAAACCCTCAAACAGACTCTGAGTCATATCTGGTGTCCACTGTGCTGAGTCACGTCCTCATTTCAGTCCTGGTCTCTAAACGTCCTGCTGTGGAAAGATCTAGCTCTGTCTCCTCTCTTCCTGTTCGATGCTTTTCATTTCCCTCTGCAGGTGTAGCTGTACGTCTTCCCACATGTGTATTTTTAACCTGGTCATGACTGCTGTTTTTACAGACACACACACACACACACAATGGTGAAACGGAGCCAAACTCCTGCCAGGCATTTCCTTCATTAACGGAATGATGGATTATGGGACGAGGTTATTATTCCTAATCGCACCATAACCCCGGATTGACCTTTGACCTTTAAACCCTTACCATAATCCATTATAAAATTCAGAAGGGAGAAAGAAAAAAAAGAAAAAAAGAGTATGTGTGTGTCTGGTCATGTGACCTTTACAGGAGAAAATGTGATGTCATAACACTTTTTTAGCAAACACTGTGAATTTTCTGATTCCACGTATAGTTTAGTGAACTTACCTACTCGTGAAACCTCATGAAACACACACACACACACACACATACACACACACAATATGACACACACACACAGTAAAAAAGTGTGAAATAATCTGGGATGCTGTGTATGTGTGTGTGTGTGACACTTTCCTAAGCTTGAGAAACTCTGTCTGTTAGTTACCATGGCGTTGTGTAATGCACCGATCTAGCAACAAATCTGTCTGCTGCTCTGTAACGCTGTGACTTTCCCCAAAACGCCTCCACATTACTGCGTCTCTAGCCCTCACACACCCGTATGACTGTATGAAAGGGTTAGGTTTAAAATGGGCATGTTAGAGAACGGGCATTGCATGTGTGTGTGTGTGTGTGTGTGTGTGTGTGTGTGTTAGAGAGTGTGTCTGATCAGTTTCTCTGATTCCTGCTTATAATCTCTCTACTGCACACTTACACAACCTTCCAACAAATACAACTTTTTATTTATCAAACACCGTCATACTTTTTATCCATTTACAGTTACATTCAATCGCATTAGTTACTGTCCTGACTTACGTTACCGCAGCTATAAACAGTCGTCCCCTCCATAGTCACTCTTTATTCCTCTCTCTTCAACTTACAGTAATAAGAAAAAACGTTGCTTGTTGCACCGCGTCAGTGAGAACTGACAGATGCGAATCCGAGTGACGTCGTGCGTGTTTCTGGACCGCGCTCAGCCGTCATAACATCGTTAATGTGAAGAACAGTTCATCAATTAGCGGGGGTAAAGTGCGGACACTTCTGCCTCTGTGGTCTCGAGCTGATTCATTACAGGATTTAGACGTCTGTAAGGACTGTTTAACATAATCCCCTAGATCCTGATCCTGATCTTAGTTCTGTAGCAAGTGTACTGTTCCTTTAAAACACCAAACATTAGCCTTGTGTACGTCAGAAATAAGACTGAAGATAAATAATGATAAGTAATTATATCTTTGTGATGTGGTGTGACTCTAACTCAACACCTAACCATAACCCTAAGCTTAACTACAGGAAGCCCAACACTAATCTCCCTCAGCCCCACTTTTCACTTTCACTAGCCGGTCAACTGCTCAGATGACACACACACACACACACACACACACACCATTTACGCACTACGGACAATTTAGAGATGCCAATCAGCCTACAACATGTCTTTGGACATGCAGGTGGGAATCAACCCCCCCCCCCCCAACTCTCTTTATTCATACTGTACGAAGACGCGCACACACACACACACACACACACACACACACACACACACTAGCTTAATCTCACTAACTGAGAGGAAAACTTTCTTTTCTTTTAGTGTTTCAACGAATTTAAACACACACACACACACACACACACACTCATCCATGCTATCCTCAATAATAAATGGTTCCTTTGTTTATAAAGCTTATCTCTCAGGCCTCGGCATGCAGGCAACTCATTGGAGGCAACAGCTCACAGGAAGTAAGCGGTGTGTGTGTGCGTGTGTGTGTGTGTGAATATGTGAGTGGGATATGGATAATGTCCAACACCCTAATTTTTGCAATCTATGAACACCAATGAAATCTTTATTACTTACTTACACACACACACACACACACACAGAGGTCTCACTGTCTACTCACGACATGAACAGTCCATATGTCTAAGTTGATTGTTAAGAAGAAAAAAAACCCAGACTCAACACAGACACTTGTACTGCAGCACTTGTGTGTCCTTGTAAACACAGTTTCATGACAAAGTGACTCCTGAGGACGTTTATTCATAGACCAAAGCTAAAGTGCATGTGTGTAACGAGCCTAATTACCATCTTCCTGTACACTTTAGTGCCTCTCATTTTTGTCCCCAAAAAGTCTTTACTCCCCATGATGCTGGAACAGAAACCAGTCCCCATAATGAGATGATTATAAACACACATGTCCCCGAGGAATCCTAGACAGTATTTGTTAGAATGAACAGTGGAGTCCTTGTTACATACAGACACACTTAAAGTGCTGTAATTGTAGGTCAGTCAAAGCAGAAACAAGGACTAACTGTCCTTGTCATTGGTGACATGGGACCAAATGTCCTCATAAACACAGAAATGTAGACCAAATGTCCATATAAACACAGCAATATAGACCAAATGTCCTCATAAGCACAGCAACGTAGACCAAATGTCCTCATAAGCATAGCAATGTAGACCAAATGTCTTCATAAACACAGCAACATGGACTAAAAATCCTCATAAACACAGAAACATAGACCTAATGTCCTCATTTACATTTTACATTTATTCATTTAGCAGACGCTTTTATCCAAAGCGACTTAGAAATGAGAGAGTACAAGCAAAGCGATATATCAAGCAGTGAACAATACAAGTAGTGCTACCATACAAGATCTTTTAATTGAGTTCCAGAAGAAGCAAAGTGCGTAGAGTAGAGGTGTAAGTGCCAGAGTAATTTATTTTTTTTATTTGTTTCCTCATAAACCTTGCAATGTAGAACAAATGTCCTTATAAACACAGCAACGTAGAACAAATGTCCTCATAAACACAGCAACATAGACCAAATGTCCTCATATGCACAGCAACATAGACCAAATGTCCTCATAAGCACAGCAATGTCGCACCAAATGTCCTCATAAACACAGCTACATAGACCAAATGTCTTCATAAACACAGAAATGTAGAGCAAATGTCCTCATAAACACAGCAACATGGACCAAATGTCCTCATAAACACAGCTACATAGACCAGATGTCCTCATAAACACAGAAATGCAGACCAAATGTCCTCATAAACACAGCAACATGGACCAAATGTCATCATAAACACAGCTACATAAAGCAAATGTTTTCATAAGCACAGTGACATAGTCCTAAATGTCCTCATAAACACAGTGACATAGTCCTAAATGTCCTCATAAACACAGTGACATAGTCCTAAATGTCCTCATAAGAACAGTTACAGAGGACCAAATGTCCTCATAAGCACAGCAATGAAGACCAAATGTCCTCATAAGCACAGAAACATAGACCAAATGTCCTCATTATTACAGTGAAATAGTCCTAAATGTCCTCATTATCACAGCGACATAATCCTAAATGTCCTCATTATCACAGTGACATAGTCCTAAATGTCTTCATTATCACAGCGACATAGTCCTAAATGTCCTCATAAGCACAGCGATGTGGGAGCAAATGTGTTCTTATTTTCCTCTTAGAGTTGGAGCTCCACTAATAAACATGTCTCGCTATATTAGGTCTGTTTCATGATTTATCACGTTATAACCGTGCATCGTCATTATGATGGTTTGAAAATTTGGTTTGAAAACATCCTGCCCCCAAAAGTAAAAGCTGCAGCCTCGCTAGTCCTCACGATTAGACTGTATGAATTCACTAATCAGATCCAATAAAATTTAATGACTTTACTCTATTAACTCCTATCCGTTTTTCTTCAAAGGGTCCCTTGCGTAGTTTAAGTCCTCGTCTCTGTTTACACATGTTTAATTCATTTCGGACTTGAGTGTTTTCACTCACCCAGAAGCAGGAAAGCAAGTTCAAGTTCCATATCAAACGAGTGTAAAAGATCCTTCACTCCTTTCGTTTATCTGATGATCTTTTTTCCAGGACGCAGAGTGTGAAAATCCCCCTTTTTCTCACTTTCTGTCTCAGTACGTCCAAAAGCCTTTGGTGCTTTCAATGTATCTGCTTTTCTCCCCCCACTTCTCTTTCTCTCTCTTTCTTTTTTTAGCTTGTCTTTTCACAGGGCTCCTCGGTACCTCCCTCCTGCTGCCCTTTTAAGAAAGCCCTCTTCTTTTCTATTTCTTTTAGATTGTCTCTCTGGTTTTTGTCCACAAAAGTTCTCCTTGTTTTCTCTTTATCTTCCAGCCGTGAGAATTTCCACTCGTCTCTTTCTGTCAGTCATTCCCTTGTGTTTTTCCCTCCAAGCCACGGCATGTGTGTGTGTGAGATGTGTCTGCGTGTCTGAGTTCAGAGAGGGAGGGACGGGGAGAGACAGAGAGAGAGAGAGAGAGAGAGAGGGAGGGAGGTGGGGGTGGAGAAGGTAGGGTGGTAACAGCTGCCGTTTTCACTTCTGAGCCAGTGAGAAAATTTGTCTCAACTACTTTTGATCCTAATACTAATTCTCTCTCTCTCTCTCTCTCTCTCTCTCTCTCTCACACACACACACACACACACACACACACACACTTTTCATGTCTTTTGTCATTTCTGATTGGAAAATTAGTTTGACACATGATGAAAACATTTCTGAAAAGCACTGAGAGAAAAAAGAACGAGTGCGGAGTGAACAAAGTTTGAAACTTGAGTCGTCAGTAAAAACGAGTAAATATAGGGTGTCCCAAAGTCTCCATACACACATTTTAGCAACAAACAAACAAAAGAAAATCACACTTAGTTTATATTATAAATGTTTAGTTTTTTTCAGGTAGCCTGTAAGAATGCCTTTGACGAAAGCAGAACCTGTTGAAATTCTCGTGGCTGGATCGGGACGCTGTCGCAAGGTTATGATGGACGTCAACAGAAAACATACCAAGCGCTTCACACGCAATGCTGTCACCAACCTGGGAGCCAAAGGTGGCAGAGACGACGCTGTGCGTGTTTGCAAAGAAATGGCAATTATGTAGAGGATATTTTGTAAATAAAGTTACAAAGTGTTGATTTCCCCAACGCACTAGGACTTCGGGGACAGTCTAGATGCTGCAAGTGTAATATAAATACAATACAAAAGCTTTAAAACCCTTCCCCAAATGCCCCCTTACTACAGTATAAGGTTGCTTTTATTGTGTGTGTGTGTGTTTGTGTGTGTGTGAGTGTGTGTGTGTGTGTGTGTGTGTGTGTGTGTGTGTGAGTGTGTGTATGAGATCTGGTTCCAATAATGTCCATTTGGAGATACACTGAGAACACATACGACTTCCGCCAGCATTAGGAGTGGGGCCTGTGCTCATAAAACTGTCCATTAAACCATTACTAAAGAGCAGACACATGTAAATCCTAACTGGGACTGTCAGATAATATGTCTTTAGTGTGTGTGTGTGTGTGTGTGTGTGTGTGTGTGTGTGTGTGTGTGTATGTGTGTATGTGCGTGTGTGATCGGGAGTGATGATAACATCACATCAGACTTTTGTCTGATTGTCATAGTGTTTGTTTTAAGGACTGCGCACTCTCTCTCTCTCTCTCTCTCTCTCTCTCTCTCTCTCACACACACACACACACACACACACACACACGTCTTACACATTTCTTTCACTTTAACTGTGAGTCAGTTTCTCAATCAGTAACTTCCTTATCAGTATGCAACTGATTTGGACCTTTAACTCAATAACGACACTATAACTCTTTGTGTGTGTGTGTGTGTGTGTGTGTGTGTGTGTTAGTTGAACCTTTTTCTGAACTCATGTAGCTTATATGTAATGATATACACATAGGAAACAATTCACGCCTCTCAGCCAATCAGCAACGAGTATTTTCCACAGCTATGGTATGTGTATGTATTTGTAATAAATAGTGTAATTGTGACGTAAACAAACAGTTCAAAAAATAACTTCAGATTGTTTAGCGTGTTTTAGTTTGTGCATCTTCAGGACAAATTAAAGATGACAACAAAATGTGATTTATAGCAAGAGAGAGAGAGAGAGAGAGAGAGAGAGAGAGAGAGAACAGGGTACCTGTTTAAAAATTAGTACAACCTTTCATGTATACATTGTAGTGTAAAATACATGTATATTCTCTTTTTTCCATTCAAAGGCTGCTGTTGTTGTTGTTTTTGCTATAGTAACAATTAAGAGATTGTGTGCTATAGCTTCTCTGCGGCACATAAAGAGGAAAAGTGTGACATAGAAACCAAAAGCCTGTGGGTTTTGTGGGTTTCGTTCATAAACAATGTCTCTTCTCCACACAGGAACCCAGTTCCTCAATTTTCAACCCACAATCATCATATGACACCACATTTACTCAACATATGAAACAGCATATGTGGATGTGATTTCTGCGTCTGGGATCATCTGACGTCTGTGTGGTGATGAGGTTGAGATCATCAACATAAATGCTGATTCACGCTTATTCCTCAAGCAAACTCGGAATGTTTCTGGAACTTCTTGGCTTTTCTGAAGATGTATATTCAACAGGAAGTGGGTGGGGGTTAATAAGGAAGTAGCAACACCCCAGTGGTGTGTCAAAGTTCTTAGGTTTGGGGTGGCCAACAGGGGCTGGCACATGTGCTCAAGAACTTGGACACACATACTGTATGTGCAGTAAATACAACCCCAATTCCAAAAAAAACCAACAGAACGCAATAATTTGCAAATCTTATAAACCCGCATGATATTCACAATAGAATGTAGAAAACATATCAAATGTTTAAACTGAGGAAATGTAGAAAAAAAATAAGGTGATTTTGAATTCGATGCCCGCAACAGGTCTCAAAAAAGTTGGGACGGGGGCCAACAAAAGGCTGGAAAAGTAAGTAAAAAGAAACAGCTGGAGGTTAATTGGGAACAGGTCAGTAACGTGATGGGTATAAAAAGAGGATCTTATAGAGGCGGAGTCTCTCAGAAGTAAAGATGGGCGGAGGTTCACCGATCCAGAATGTTGCACAAATTTATTACCATGTGATTTATATCCATGTGGGTGGATATCGTGATACACTAAATACCATTTTATTTAAACTCTCAGTCCGCACTCGCTAGTCATTTAATCCCACAAGCTCACTTTCTGTCCACATGTGTTTGGTTTGTACTGAAGAGTTTACGTAAACAGAGAGGATCTCTATAAAGGGGGAACTTAACCCCATTAATCACAGGAAACTCATCCCAGGAAAGGGATGTGTTACGTAAGGACAACCAGAGGTCACCATATATTACAGGATTACCAGGTGACTGTGTGATGATTGACTAAATACACATGCAAACTTGATAACAGCCATGCATGCGTATTTACTGACAGAGCCGACAGAAGACTGTGTCTTTCACTTTCAGCAAAATAAATCTGTGCTTTTCATAATGAATATGGACTGTTTCTACCTACAAGTGTAGCATAGTGTAACATCCTGTACCGTTTATCCTACACAGGGTCACGGGGAGCCTGGAGCCTATCCCAGGAGACTCGGGCACAAGGCAGGGGACATGTTGGACGGGGTGCCAACACACTGCAGGATCATCACAACACAATCACACATATTTACACACTACAGACAATTTTGGGAATGCCAATCAGCCTACAGCTCAGGTCTTGGACTGGAGGAGGAAACCGGAATACCTGAAGGAAACTCCCGAAGCATTGGGAGAACATGAAACTCCACATATATATATATATATATATATATATATATATATATATATATATATATATAATAAATAATACATATATATATATATATATATATATATATATATATATATATATATATATAATATAGATAAAATCTCATTACAGGAGGCATGGCCTTTGTGTCTTTCAGTCTCAGTGAACAGCAGTAAGCCTGGATGTGGTAATTTAGTTGTCCCTAAAAAAAACACTGAGCCATAACTCAGAAAAGGGAAACACCTCCACCTCTGGAAAAGATCATGATTTAAAACAGACACGTCAGATGTCACATCACTGCAGGACGCCGCACGTCATCCCCCGTCCGAGCTAATGACTTCTGCAGACATCGTGCCTGCGCTGTGGAATTGTGGGATATGTAGTCTCCAGCCGAGCATGGAGCGCATTTATACATTTATGGTTAAAAGACAAAGATCATAATTATGTTGCATGTGGCATTTGTCTTTCCAGCAAAAGAGAAAATGATATTTTGATTGAACTGAACATTACTTCGTTTTGACAGATTTGTTCTCCTTCATCGCCAAACCAAATCCCGACTCCTGCATGTTGATTAATGACAGCATTTCTGCAGTAATATTCCGACTAATGAGGCGAGCCAGACGTTTTCATATTTCATCCATGCACAGGATTACACTTCTGGGAAAAAATCTGCGCACCGCAGCGCACCGAGGTCAGCGTTAACTCAGAGCCAGAGAGGTTACCGAGGAATTTTATAAGATTACTGCTGCGGATGAAAAGACCTGCTGACGTAGTGGACAACCTTACAGTATCATGTTTCCATAATGAAATGTATTCCATTTTTGGGTAGAAATAAGAGAAGATAACATGTTTAAATGTCCAACTTTGGGATGAACTGGAACACCTTCTGCTCCCCGTGGCCTCCTCGCCCAACATCAAGCAATTTGACAATGATTACAGTTTATTTTTTTATTCATTTTTAAGGTTTCAGTTTTTATATTTTTTAAGATTGACATGCCAAACTTTTTTTTTTTTTATCCGTTTCCAGTTACATTTTATGTTCTGTGAAACAAGTTAGCTCCTGTTGTCATGTCGGAAATCTTAGTTACTGCTATATATCTGACTGACACCGGAGACTCCTTCCGTAAACGTTAAAGAGATGCCTCCTTACAGAAAACTTGTCAATTGTAAACTTCTAGGTACCGCTAGATCTTTGTGCAGCTCAAAAATCACATCAGCGGAGAAACTTTCAATGATTGTAGGATTTATATGAAATTATCCTCGTGAAACAGCAGGCGAACTGATTACATCTCGTAATCGATCCAAACAGAGTCAAGGTCACAGCAAGGTCAAGCGTCTGAAATAGTTTCGCTTCAATAGCTCCCTCACTGTTTTTGTTAAAATGAGATTTTAATAACATTTTAGGCACACGAATTTAGAAACAAGAAAGATGAGGTGTGATGGGGGTGGAAGTGTCCAGGTTGCAGAGTTCTACTTGTTTTTTTAGCACATATATGGACCTACAACTACTGTAATCATAATGATCTCAGAGATGCGGACTCCAAATACAGCCAAAACATTTACCTAAATCGATCCCTATCAAAGAAAAATACATGATGATGATGATAATGATGATGATGATGATGATGATTATTATTATTATTATTATTACTAATCTAGGATTGTTATTTCCTGTGTTATTTGTGTAAATGAAGACCGTCAGATCCTTGTTGGAGAAATGTAAGTGTACTATTCTTGGATGATTGATTACTAGGCATTATTGCTTCTTTTAGTGATTCAGTTCTTTGGACCAGAGTCAGACTTTGTTCTAATTCATTTGATTCGCTGTCCAGAAACATCTACTAGATAATGAAAATGTTATAAATCAAATGCTTAGATGCACACACACACACACACACACACACACACACACACACACACACACACGTACAAAGCATCAGGAAATGAGTTTCAGTCAAGCCGGATTCATTTAAAAGTGATTTAAAAAATGATCTGCAAGAAGTTCAGCATGACTTCACTACCGGGTTTGTATCTGTATGTACGGGGCTGTTAGAGGTCAGTGGAAATGCTCTTAGTGAAATGCGCTCATTGCAAGAGACATATAGGGAATAAAAAAAACAAAATGCTGCAATTATGAACAAAGTACTTTTTCCGTTTATAGCGCTGGTCGTTACAGCGACTCACACAGAGCAGCTATTCTCATCACCTAAGTGCTTTCTGCAAAGACATCTATAGTAACATCCTTCTGTTGGGCCTTGTTTACCAGACATTAGTGGAGCCGGACTAAAAGCCTGCCTTAAAATTTTCCTTTATGGGCACACACACACACACACACACACACACACACACACACACACACACACGCCTTGTGATTTGTGGTTTCTTCTAAATGCAGTTGCTGCTGGAATCATATTTCGCTTATAAAGGGGTTTTCCATCAGATAGAAATGTGTGTGTGAGAAAAGAAAGCAAAAGAGGTTATTGCACAACTTTTTTTTTATGTGTGTGTGTGTGTGTGTGTGTGTGTATGTGCGCGCATGTGACATCTCACACGTTTCAGTCAGCAGCAACTTTTCTGTATTGGTTTCAGATGGAGTTAGTGCCTATGTGTGTGTGTGTGTGTGTGTGTGTGTGTGTGTGTGTGTGTGTGTTTATATAATGAAAGTGCGTGAAACATCAGTGATGCTAACTCTAACCCGTAATTCATCCTGAAACCAAAACCACACAGCCGGAGCATTTAAAGCTGCAGTTACAGTACAAGGCCACTTTTCATGAAACCCCATCATGATGCCTTCCTCCGTCTACGATCCAGATTCAAACCTTGCATTCATTTCTATATTCTAGAAAGATCTAGGCCTGACCACCTGTGTTTGTTCTTGGAGATAAATGATGAGTAGGAAAATGTTCAGTGTGGACTTTAACCATAGCGACGAACAATGAATGACTTCTGTGCGTGTCTTCTGGCAGTGGATTTATCTCCGTCTTCACTGCAGCTCTTTACTCCTCAGACTGTAATAATCCTACACAGACGCACATGCCTGGTTTAGATCTGACTTTGTGGACCATTGGGACTTTGTAAATTGTAAATTGTGAGTGTTGAACTGAATCAAATGAAATATGCAGGAGAACAGGGGTCTGTTTTAGTTCCCTTACTGCATGCTTTGCTGCCTTTGGACAATAATATTCAGAAATATAGAATAAAAGATTAAATGACTGTTAGCTTATTCCTACTGAAATCCAGTTCAGATGAATTCATGCATTTATACTCCCTAGACTATATTACTGTAATGCACGATCTATCTGAATGCATCCATCAACAAGTCAATAATTCAGAAGCTTGGGTTATAATAAGATTAGAGAGTTAGAACAGATAAACCCCATCATATCTGATTACACTGGCTACAGTTTCTATAGCGAAAAAATACTTTGGACTTTCAAAGGTTTCCCTTTATAATTAGTAACCCAAAATTAACCTAACATCAACCTTAATACCCCTAATTTTAAGATAAACCCCAGTAACCCTAATCTCAACCTCAAGTAACTCTAACCTCAACATTAGTGTGTGTGTTTGTGTGTGTGTGTGTGTGTGTGTGTGTGTGTGTGTGTTGGCTATTGAGATGACACACTCATATGTCTCATTTTTGTTGCCTGTAGTGTTTATTAAATCAAAGGAAATCCCATCACTGTTTAGACTATTTCATTTTATTTACATATGTCTATGTGTATGTTTACCTGATTATATGTCTGTGTGTGTGTGTATGTTGGGGTCTGTGATGTGTTTTGTGTTATCTGTCGTACCCTTGCCAGTCAATAGCAGCACACTACCATGTATATTAGTGAAAATCGATGAGAATTCTGTTAGAAAAATGGAGTGCATGACATTATTTTTGATAACTGATTAAAAACCATGTAAAAATGTGATCATACTCAATGAAAACGAATGAAATAAAGTCAATATAAAGTTATGGATAAATGAATGAATGAATAAACAATCCCATTTTCTCCCCAATTTGGTCACCTGCCAATTGCCAGCACACAGTCAGAAAAAAAAGCAGTTAAAACAGTTCATGTAATAGTAAAAATAATCCATCCTTGTGATAAGAAAGGGAAAAGGACAAATATATACTGTATATATATATATATAATCCTCAATGGAATAAAGTCAGTAGTCAGTAGTGCATTCAGCTTTATTGTATTCTTGAAAAAAGGCGTGTTGACTTAAACTCACACCTTCCTGTCAACTTCCTGGAGCCATGAGGAGGAAAACAGTCTTCTGGGAACAAAACAAAGCCATTCCCTCCATGAAACCCCCACATCCTGGGAATGTTTTGCATCTGTATTATTAATAATAATAGTAATCATAATCATAATAATGATAATAATAATAGTAATAATAATAATAGTAGTAGTAGTAGTAGTAGTAGTAGTAGTAGTAATAATAATAATAATAGTAATAATAATCATATGCATGGAATGCAGCAGCAGAAGACTGGACAGTAAAAGAAAGTATTTCAGTTATACACAAACCATAAATAAACGTGTAATAAAATAAAAGTCCAGTACACATTCCAAGCAATAAAAGGCAACATGATTCCCAGACATAACAGTAATAATATTTATAAATGTACATTTATACTGCTCTATAACCTAATAAACATCTGGAGATGAATCAGACTGAATGTGTTTCTGTAGGTAAGCCTCGTTGACGTCGGACTTATCTCTTCATCCAGGTGGAAGTTAATACCATAAACTCCGGCTTTTCCTTCCTTTAGGAAACTCTTTGCATTTCTTCCCACTGGTTCCCGCTTCCTGGTCTGGAGGGTTGATGGGAAATGACTGTTTAAACGTTCTAGTCCGTTTATTTATTTATTTATTTATTTATTTATTTATTACATTTTTTAATGTTACTCTTTCTTTAAACGAAAACTATAATCCATGAACAACATGCTTATGATTATTAAAATGGTTTATTTTAACGCATTGATTTCTGTTTATTATTTATGACTTATAAATGTTATGCATTAATTATTACTATGTTTGAAATCATTTAATTTAATTCATTTTGTTCTGCTGTGTTCATATATTACTTTACTTGGAATAATTAATAATTCCTTACATTTACACAGAGCTTTACATTGACATATTTGCTGTAGACTGAAGACATTGCAGTTGTAGGAAGTTAATCAACACCTGCTGACCTATCAGAATCCAGCGGTGTAAAAATATAAATAAAAAATTAATTAATAAAGTTAATTGTGTAAATAACCCACAACATATTAGAAAATCTACTGGTCTTTGCAGTATGTGGGAAATACTGCACAGTATACTAACATTTAGGTGATATTATTATCATAGTAAAAATATTTCATGGTGTATTAATTATTTACTATTTATATAGTCAAAAGTTTTTGCACCCTGGAAGTTACGTATTACTATTGAAAAACTTCACTGAGAAAGCTGAATCTGTGTCGAACTTCTTACTTGCTCTCAAATCCCAGTGTCTTCACGGTGATGTATGAAAAAGGCTTATGCTTACTGTATAGATTAAAGACTGCACTAGTATTACGTGTAAATGATAAATATGTACTGAATTAGAGTGACAAATAGTCTAGACTTCTCAGATTAGATTAGATCTAGACTGTTTCAATCAAATACAGTCATTTGTAATATTTCTGCATTCACTTATCTGGGGAATCTGGGGTTCATTTTTTAAAGTTATTAAACACACAATGCTAAAATATTTGACTGGCAGCATACAGGGGAAAACGGCTCTGTTTAGTCTAGTGATGACTCAAAGCTGTTTTTTTGTTTTTTACAGTAAGAACTCCTTTGTGTCTTTATTATCTGTTTGATCATTCCCCTGGCGAGACACACTCGGTGTGTAGTCAAGGCTGAAGGAGTAGAGTAATGTGATAAGATCATATGCAGGCTAGCTGAAGCATTTAGACTGATTTATCTGTTATATAGAGAGATAGGAGAGGAAACACACTGTCTACTGCTAGTCTGTAAAACCAAAGTCGCTCAAGAAATCTGAACTTAACATATTTTTGTGGGGGAAAAAATCCTTCATGTCAGTGCAGTTTGCTAGTGAGGGTAAAGATATTCCAGTGGAAAGTGTTCTGAGGTGTAGCTGAAGCAGCTGTGCTGTTGGTCAACGTGTCAAATTAACAGGTCGAAATATGAATCAGAACAAAATTACTCAAACCTGACGTAGAAATGTTTTTATTCACATCAGACGTTTTTGCAATGTAAAACTACTGACAGTTTAATCTCTCTCTCCCCCCTCTCTCCCCTCTCCCCTCTCTGCCCCTCCCCTCTCTCTCTCTCTCTCTCTCTCTCTCTCCTTATTAGCCAGAATGCATACATTGCTGAATATAAACATTTGCTAATGCTTACACACACTCATACACACACGTCCAAACACAGGTGGTGTGGGTCAGGAAGAAAGGGAGATAGGAGGAGAGCGAGAGAGAAAGAGAGAGATGGCAAAGACCTCCCTCAATCTAAACAGTCCTACTTACACAGATCTCAGAGCGCACACACATCTCTCTCTCCCTCTCTCTCTCTCTTTCACACACACACACACACACACACACACACACACACACACACACCATACTGAAGAGAACTGTGATCCAAAACTAAACAATGAAATCAGTCATTTTTGTACTGAGTATGTGTGTGTGTGTGAGAGAGAGAGTGGGAGAGAGAGAGAGAGAGAGAGAGAGAGAGAGAGAGAGAGAGAGCGATCGAGAGAGAGAGAGAGAAAACGAGAGAGAGAGACAGAGAGAGAGATAGAGAGAGAGAGACAGAGGGTGAGAGAGAGAGAGAGAGGGTGAGAGAGAGAGGGGGGTGAGAGAGAGAGAGAGAGAGAGAGAGAGAGAGGGAGAGAGCGGGTGAGAGACAGAGAGAGAGAGAGAGAGAGAGAGGGTGAGAGAGAGAGAGGGTAAGAGAGAGAGAGGGTAAGAGAGAGGGGGGAGACAGAGAGGGAGACAAAGTGAGAGAGAGAGACAGAGAGAGACAGAGAATATAAAGTCTGCGTGTCTGACTGAGAACAGTTTATTTGATCAGACCTGTTTATCCGGACCACAGTTCACCACTCGGACATTCAGCTCTCTATAGACGAGACAGAATTATGGATGCATTTGAAACGTTATTAGGAATAACATCACCGCTCCTTCCCTGTCAGCATGTCCCGAGGGTTTTATTCCTCTTACACCACAACAACTTACAACAACGTCTTTAAATTAAAGACAGCCTGTCTATTTTCTCTCTTGAATTTAATAAGACAAAAAATCGCAGCTTGTCATGTTCCAGAGAAACAGTGTAAACTCCTCCGTCCTGAAGATGTGGGAGAACTTCAGCTTACAGCTTCACCTCTGAGTGTTACACAGCACTGACACTGGAGACTCCTTCCTTACACGTTACATAAACACATCTCTCCTTACAGAAATCTTTACCAGTCCCTGTGAACGAGCCGTTACTATAGAAACGATAACGTATCAGAACAAGCGCATTAATATAAACCTGTTGCTGTTATAGAGAACTAATCAACACCTTCTGACCAATCAGGATCCAGAATTCAGCAGCGCTGTGGTTTCACACCAATAAAGCAGATGAACATTCTTTCGTGTTGCTACTGAATTTCTGCTCCAGTGTGTGGGCGCGGGTCGCATTCCTCGGACATGAATCTTCCCTGATCGGTCAAACGTTTTCCATGAAGATGGAGATAAATGACAGTGAGTTTTGTTTGACCCCTGGGGGAAATCGTTCCGAGGAGATTCCTTCGTGTCTCTAATGCTGACCTTCTCAGGAAGTTCCCAAGACCCCTTGGGGGTAAAAAAAAAATGGTTCCAAACTGCACGGACTCGCACTCGCATTTTTTTCATTCAGCTTTTGAAAATTGACCTGGGTTTATACAGACTATAAAGAGTTACTGCAGGACAACGTCACATCTATCAGACAATAACTGGGTGCTGAGGAACGTGTTGGACCTCCGTCAGTTCACGCTGTTATCAGAATCTTGGAAGGAAATATGGAGTTCTAGTGTGATAAACATCTCCTAATCTACTGTACAGTCCCTTTGTCTGAGTTGAAAAGCCTCAGGATGTGTAAAGTGTTAAACAGGACCTGCACTGAGACACAATACGAGGAACGGCGGTGTGTATTTACACAGTACACACAAAGCAAGCGTTTCAGTTCAGTCCTGAAGACCATCTGAAAAGACATTTCTTCAGCTGAATGCTTTTCGAACATTACAAAACGTAAACGAAAAAAGATACATTTAATACGCACACACGTTTTCCAATCACGGGAAAATTTACATACTCTTCATATTAGTTTTAAGCTCTTATATTTAGGGCTTAAAGTAATCCGGAATGATCTGGAAAAACATTCCTGCTCCCTCGGTAACTTGGAGTGGAAACAAAGTCTAGTTCATATCTGAGGCAGCTGTGATGGAGAGCTGGAACAATAAGCATGTTTCACTTCCTTCAGTGTAAACAACAACAAACTAAATCCATTTTTACGTCCAGATAAATATGAGAACGCATCTTTTTCTCTACGTTTTGGCCTTGCGTCCGCACCGAGACGGTGTTTTTTGTCCAGCGAAGACGGAGCTTTGTGAAAACGCTCTACATTTGTTGTTGTTGTTGTTGTTGTTGTTGTTGTTGTTGTAACATGGACTGACAAAACACAGATATTCAAAAACGACGATGTGTTTTTAGTCATGTGACCTACTGTGGCCAAACAAACAAGATGGTGGATGATGCTGTACTGCGGTGGTCCATTTAAAAACCTTGCTGCTTTTCCCCTGGGCGTAGAGTCAGTCAGGACCTCCATTTCCAGCTGCACGTACGGACTTGAAAAAAAAAATCTCTCTGCACTCCTTTTACAAAATGTTTTCTTTTTCATCTCTCCATGTCCACCTGCTGCGTGGCAGGATTTCATCTACTGCTATCTCCTCTAATGTTGGAGCTGAGCACTGCGCCACAATTGTCACGTACCGTAGGGGACACGGAAGCAGAAGCGGGCAGCAGACGTAGTACGTGGGTCAAGGGGCGTTCTAAGGACGTGGTCGTAAAGCAGGCAAAGGTCAGGCAATCAGGCGAACAAAGCAATAGAGGGCAAGGCAGAAAGCGTAGTCGGAAACGTAAACAGCGGTTGAGGAAACTAAGTAAACAAATGATAGGCAACAGCTTGGAAACGCAGAGAACAAGTCAACTGAACGAATACTTCGCAATGAACATTTGGCGAATGACTCTCTAAATACTAGTGGAGAGAGAGTGTGTGTGTGATTAGTGACAGGTGTGGGAGATTAGAACTCCGGGGATGGTGAGCGCATGCATGCATGGGAGGTGAGTGTTGCTTCTTGGGAAACTGAGTCCTGGCCGGGTTGAGATATGACAATAATTGACTGCAGTCTAGCGTCTCCATTTTTTTGTTGTTGTTGTTGTTTTGGAACACCTACAATTCACGCGCCAGTTAAATCCTGATGGATGAAACCAGTCTCCTGGCATTTCACTCGGAACACAGGACTTTGTGGAAGAAAACAACCAGCTAGCACCTTGTTGTATTGCAAGGTGTATAGCACAGTTGTATTGTTAAGTAGCTAGCCTGATCACTAATTCCTGTGCTAACTAGCCAGCACTCTTTTAGGCAAGCATGCCATACAGTATATTAGCTCTATACTGAATACAGATAGATGGGACCCAATTTATTTTGTATAGATCTCAAATTTTCCATAAGGTGAACAATAAACCTGTAGCATATTGCAATGCCTTCTGGGTAATTTGCAGTGTGCTCATGAAGACAGGACGTTTTATTTGTTTTATTTTACCTTTAACAGCAGCCTATACAGTATATACCACAGCAACCGAGAGTTATTTTCATTTAATGGTTAGTTAGCGGTTTATAACATCACTGTTGGGATTATTGCGTTTCATCATGTTGAGGTTTGGAATTGACCTTTGCGTGTTTATACACTTTGCTGAGTTTAGCCTCTCCTCTAGTTGCCTGTTAGCCGAGCTTTGAACTTCGGACCATATCCTGGAATGTTCTAGATGCGTCCCGTTTCCCACAGTCCTCCTGTCACTGGAGCCATGCTAGTTATTGGTTTTTATAATTATTGCAGTCTAAGTTAGACGATTGTAGAAGCAAAAAACATTAAAGTCACGATCAAGATTGTAAAGCGCTTATCTCATAAAAAGTTTGTTTTTAAATCTCACCAGAAGCCAGTGTTATCATTCTGTTCCCTCAAAATACTGAATATACTAGACCCATAACACTCCGCTGGCTTTATATGAGGATATCTTTTTATTCTGTACTTTTTTTCAGCTTCCTGTTTGAATATATTGGCTTCTATCATTGTCAGGTGTACACAGAGCATGACAGGAGGATAAAGAATCTGTCTTTTCTTTCTTTTTTTCTCTTTTTTTTACAATTAAAACACAGCGCTGCTGAATTCTGCACTGTGATTGGTCACATTATTGTTTCTATAGTAACAACTACTTCAAAAAAAAAGAAGAAGTGTGTAATTGTTGATAGGGTGAATTTTTCTGTAAGGAGAAATGTGTTTATGTATCATGTAAGGAAGGAGTCTCCAGTGTCAGTGCTGTGTAACAGTCAGACGTGAAGCTGTAAGTTTCCCCACATCTTCATCACAGAGGAGTTTACACTTCTTTACTGTTTCTCACTAACACCACACACTGTGTTGTTGTTGTTGTTTTGTCTTATTAACTTGAAGAGAGAGAGAGAATAGAGAGAGAATAAACAGAGAGAAAATAAAGAGAGGGATGGTGAGGGAACGATTGTTTATAGCTGCTATAATGTGAGCGAGAACAGGAACTAATGTGTTTCACAGATGTTCCACATGTTATATTAAATGTATCTGTAAATGGATAAAAAGTAGGACATGTGCTTCTTAAATAATTTTTTTTCAAAATGAACTATTGGGTATAAGAGGAATGAAACAGGAAAATAATCCGCTTTGGGCTGGTATCAGTAACTCATCCGCTTCATCACACCACACAGGGTTGATTGTTTTCCTATAACCGCACGTCCCGAGCGTTTTATTCCGAACCTACCTGTGAAGATTTCCTATTACTGTAATCATGAGTACTCTACAGTGTGAAACATGCCATATTCAGTAACGAATTTGATTTACTGAACATAAAAAACCCTTAAACGCTTAAAGTATTAAAATAAAAGAGCAGTGATGTTCATCACACACCTTTAACACGCGCAAATTAAGGTCAGATAAAAGCCTGGAAATAAATAAAGAGCTTAAAGTCAATACACAGCGAAAGCTATAAATGAATACAATAAAATTATAATAGCCTTCAAAATTTCTGGACAAAATGACATTTAAAATTGTAACTTTAGTCATTGTTTACATGGAGAATTGTTCAGATTACTCTAGACCACATTGTATATATTCAGAAGTTTAATCTTTAATCTTGAAAGTTCATTGAGAGACAAGTGGAAAAGACAACATGTCGCCCCCAAGTGGTACCAATATGAACTGCTTCTACTGTAAATCACCAATCAGCAGTTTATTCTGAAATGGTCTGATTCAATATGACTCTATCATCTCTCTACAAGCACAGGCTCAAGCACTACTTCATGTCCATCACGGCTTCACGAAGAACTGGCTGGAAAATTGTTCATAAATCTTTATAATAGTGTGAGACAGGACTCGAGTTACATTCCAAGCCGTGGCAAACACGAGCTAAAGGAGGGTTTTAAATCGGAATATAAACACACGTCGAGGCCGATATGTGGCCATATCATACATTTATTATGTGTTAATTAAACACAAAAGATTGTAAAGTGCCGGAATGTTCTACAGTATTGGCCTGTTTATAATGTTCGAGCATAGCTGGGATCGTGAGCACGCAGCCGGCCGATGTGTTTTCTTCTCGCTGATGTGTTTGGATTGGATTTTAAATGATAAAAGTAGAAAAGTTATTACATGCTGTCATTTATAAAGGCCAGTACGTTATATCGCTGCACGTGCAAGCCAGAACGCAGAGATGATCGTCGTCCTCACACACTCACGTCATCGGCGTCAGAGGGGAGAAATCATTACGCTTTAGGAGAGAAAAAAGAGAGAGAGACAGAATTAAACACTTTTACTGTAACTCTTAAAACACTTGATATAAATGTATATTTAGTCGAGATGGCATGATTTTTTCTTTCTTTAAAAACTACTAAGCTTTAAGATAATGAAAAGGACATAGCTTAAATACATTACATACCAAAAACCAGGTTTTTTCCCCCTTCAGTTATATAAATATAATAAAGTATAAAATATAGCTATAATAAGAGAGGTAGCTCAGTGGTTAAGACATCGGACTAATGATCGGATCGCTGCCACTGCTGGGCCCTCACGCAAGGCCCTTATCCCTCAAATACTCAGTTATATAAATGAGATAAATGAGATAATCTGCTTAGTCATGCTACATTATTATTTTATGAAAGGTTGGATGGAGGGAGTGGAACCGAAGTGGAGGTGTTTCTTTAGGGGTTAAAAAGGTCGCAGAAGATCTTAAACATCAATTACAGTGGCTTTAGGCAAATTTCCACCCACAAAAAAATAAATAAATAAAAATGATTGTTTTGGTTGTTATAAATGGTTAAAATGAGTTAAAACACTCTAATAAGAAGCAACAAGATGCCATTGATGTTTTCTCAGGACCTGGAAGTGTACCACAACACCTGGGAAGTGTTTACCAGGAAGCTTTTCTCCACCAGGAACACACCAAAGTCCAACGTACAGTTGATGAATCAATTTCCTTTTTTTTTTGTTTTACATTCGGTTTCTTTAGAAACAGGGCAGTTTATAGCTATAAGCATTCAGTAAAGCCTCTGAGCCACCAGGGGGTCCTATAAGAATGCAGGGTTTTCATATATTTTGGGAGAAGAAGCAGTGAGTCCCTGGTTGTCACGGTGCTTCAGCAGGGACATGCTTCAGCTTCTGGTCTGTAAGTTTAATGGTATTATTGGGCTGAAGCTGGGGTTTAAGTAAGATGAAGCTTAGGGTACCCAAACACCTGTTATTCAAACTCAGAACTGCATCAAACCCTAACCCTAACCAGTTAGAAACTAGTTAGCCTGTTAACTAGCCAGTTTGCAACCTAGATAGTATCTACATTGAAGGAGTTTGAGTAATAAATGACCATTTTAAAGGAAATTAAATTTTTTTCAGGAAAACAATGCCCCTGATGTCTACTGAAAGTCTAACACACTAGGGAATGTTAGTTCATTCCAGAAACCTGTTCCCGTCGCCCGTTTTCTCATCAAAACCCCAACACTTGTATCTCAGATCAATTTCTGGCACTTTTTTGAAGTTCTTGTGTTTCCTTTCCCGGTTTTGGAATGATGTGACGCTGACGTGACCCCTGCCTTACCTCGGACAGTGACGATGGCGAACGTTTCGCTGTTGCCCACATGGTTGGTGGCAACGCATCTGTACGTCCCGCTGTCAGTCACTTTGAGCTGAGCGATTGCCAGCACGCCTTCCTTGGTGATCTTTGCCCCTGAAGATATCGCAGCCCCGCCCACACGTGACCACTGGAAGCTGATTGGGTGAGAGCCATGGGCGATACACTGCACACGCAGAGAGGCGCCACGACGAGCAGTCACATGATCAGGAACGGTGGTGGCATAAGGCGGAGCTACAACGCAAGAAATTTCACATGTATATATTATGATCTGTAACTTATCAATAAAGTGTGATCTCATCAGCATAACGTTAGAGCTTTACCTCCAACTGTTACATAAACATCTCCGTACAGACAACGTCACCGTATCAGTGATTACACGCCGTTTATTAGCCGTTACTATAGAAACGATTAGAGTATTAGAACGGGCGCATTAATACGGTATAAAATGTTACAGAGCGTTATTACGGCGTGTTTACACTGCAGGAACTCAGAGTCTGATCCTCAGCGAGACTTTTTACCTCCGCAGTCTCTTAATGGTCAATAAATCCGAAGTCCAGGCAACGTGTGGCGCTGACTGAGGTTCAGCTGATAAGATCAAGGGCGCGATTACACTTCAGTGTTCAGTCTGATTTCTGTTTAATTACACAAATCTGTGCCCAGAACCCCAGTGACCCCAAATGTGCTGACTCAGCGTCAGTTACGTAAAGGTAGATCTAATAAATCCCTTTCAACATTACAGTGAAGAAGAAGAAGAAAACAAGCCTACACACAAATATTTGATGGCAAGTTCTTATAGGATTATTACAGGACTTGTAAATATGTGTGTGTGTGTGTGTGTGTGTGTGTGTGTGTGTGTGTTCCTCTAACTTACTGTCCACCTCCATCTGCACATACGCTTCACTGAAACCTGCCGAATTTGTGGCGTTACAGATGTACTGACCTGAAACACAAAGTGATACACACATGCAGTGTTTACTACATTAGCGCTTTTACGTGTGTGTGTGTGTGTGTGTGTGTGTGTGTTTGTGTGTGTGTGTGTGTGTGTGTGTATTTGTGTGTGTGTGTGTGTGTGTGTGTGTGTGTGTGTATGTGTGTATTTGTGTGTGTGTGTGTGTGGGTGGGTGGGTGTGTTTGTGTGTGTTTCATTCAGTATTTCATCTTATTCTACTTTTTTTTTTGCCTTTTTTATTGTAATTCAGAAATGGCAGCATTAAATATATTCAATATTTATAGAAAGTCTTTTATTAAAAAAAAAAAGTATTTTGCAAACATAAAATTTTAAAGAATCATATCATAAAACCATACTTTTTAAAACCATAAAAACATACTTGACCATAATTGTAGAAATAAATTGGACAATAAATGTAAATAATGAAGTCAATTTGTGTGTTTTTAATCTATTACATGTAATTATGTAATTCGATTAATTTCTTTATTTCTTTAATTTAATATACTCCACCTTTTCTTTTTATTGTTTAATTTTCATCTTTTTTAATTTAAACGTAATTGTTTAAAATGTATGATATTCATTCTGGAACTAATTTTCATTATTTATGACTCCATATTATATATAAATTATTGTGTGTGTATATATAAATAAATATCACCTCATGTCATCTGAATGTAAGCTTTTTAATATTAGAAATATTTTTATTTACTGAAATCCTTCCTTAAAGAGTTTAGAAACAGAAATGAAAATGAAATGTACTGAAACACATCATATCCATTTTTATTATAACATTTATTTCCTTTTCTTCTGTTGTCTTAATTCACTTCCTTTCCTTTCTCCCTCACTAATACACTACTTAGGCACACTAGTAAGTGTAGAAGTGAGGGATTTAAGACACTTACCCGAATCTTGCCGTCCGACGCTACTGAGCGTCAGAGTTCCTCCCTCTGCTCTGTGCTGCCATGGCAACGGAGCACGCAGCTTAGACCAGGTAATAACAGGAGTGGGGGAACCTGGGAAAAGAGGCGGGGCTTATTCATCAAACCACTCGTTGTGTGTTGTGAAGAGTGTGTGCTGCATGTGTACTACCGGTCGCTTGGCATTTCATGGTCACCGTTTGTCCCTCAACAGCCGTCAAGTCCGTCTGGTCTACAGTAGCCTTGGGCTCTATGGCAACACCTTCTACCTTAAGCTCCACCTTCTCCTCGGACGTGCCGTCCTTGTTTTGGGCACGACACACAAACGTCCCGCCATCCTGTGGGGCTGTAACCTTCACCTGCAGATACACGTAAGGTCAACACTTCACTATACACACACATATACACAGAGATACACACACACACACACACACACACACACACACACAGATACACACATACACACACACACACAGACACACACACACACAGAGATACACACACACACACACACACACACACACAGATACACACATACACACACACACACACACAGACAGACACACACACACACACACACACAAACACACACAAACACACACACACAGACACACACATACACACACACAGACACACACACACACATAGACACACACACACACAGACATACACACACACACACCTTTGCTGTCACACTGGTGAGCGTCGTCGTAGAAACCAGTACAAGCTCTCTTCCAGCTTCCTGTTTAAACCAGGTAATGGAGGGGCGGGGCTTCCCAGAGGCATTGCATTCCAGAGATGAGACACCACCCACTTTTACCTTTACTTGGCCGGCAGGGGTCACACGCACCTTTGGAGGCTCTAACACACACACACACACACACACACACACACACACACACACACATAAATACATAATTATACACAAAAAACCTCACATCACACACACACACGCACGCACACACACTCATGTATATGATCACATTGCACTCACGCTTCACGGTAAGCATCGCCATATTGGTGCCTTTTCCTTGAGCGTTGGTTGCTACGCAGCGGTACTGTCCCTGGTTACCGGGGCGAGCAGAAGCAATGGTCAGTACTGAACCATCAGGTCCGACTTTAACGTTATCTGGGAGAAATAAACACACACACTGTAATCAGTGTAAAGAAATAAAATGTCACATGACCAGATTAATTCAGTTATTAATTCAGGTATGTTTAATTATTTATTAATAAGCACAACATTAGCACATTCATACAGATTTTAATTTCATTTGAGTGTTTACACACAGCACTGCTGAGTTCTTCGTTCTGATTGGTCAGAAGGTGGTGATTAGTTCTCTATAACAGCGGCTCTGACAGTAGCGCAGGTTTATATTATTAACTGAAACTGATTCGTTCTGATACATTTCGTTTCTATAGTAACGGCTCCTGTTAACTTATTAAGAAAGAAGAAAGGTGATGGGAGCGACTAGTTATAGCTGCTCTAACGTAAGAGAAAACAGGAGCTAAGTAAACATGGTGTATACCTGGTGTTAAATCCCTGGAGGAATTAAATACTTCATTGTGTTATAGTAAAATGATCAGTGATGGTGAGGTGTGTGAACTCTTCCACCTGCTAGTGGTTGGTTATTGGGTCGTTTCCACTCCAGCTGGACCGGCTGAGCACCGCTGGTCACGTGGCACCGGAAGCTCACCGTATCGTCCTGTTTAACGGCTACGCTGTGAGGCTCGATGGACACGACCGGCTTCTGAGCCAATACTGAAACGATCACAGATAAACACAAATATTTTACAGCAGCAATATTTTAATCATGTCAGCGTCCAACACGCTAAAATGACCCTGTCCCCGACGAGGGATGATTTTCACACTGTTCTGGAGAGGCGCGTTTCTCATTTTAACCCCACGGATGAGATTTCGCTGAACTGATGAGATGTTTGTCCAGTTTGTGCTTTGAAATGCTACGTGAACTGTACCGCTCGGTTCAGACTGTCAGAACTGTGTGGTGTGGAGAAAGCTGCTCTGGGGTCGAAGCAGATGTTGTCGCACTGGATAACGGAGACCGTTGTCCTGGGGACTAACTTGCCATTCCACTAGGGCCAACTCATCCTCATGGGCTGTTTTTAGAGGAGCTTCCTTGGCGGATATCTGCACTGCCGTTACCGCAGCTTCTCCATACACGTTTGCTCCTCATGCTGTCAGTTCTTCAGGAGCGGCCTTCATTTTCATCAGGTGAGTGGCATTCCTTGTGACTATGTTGGTATACCTCATCCAATAGTGTAACACTGCCTCTGGTGGTCAGTAGGAATGAAACAGAACCACAGTTATGCATGTAACTGTGGTTCTGTGAATTCCGGATGAGTTCTTAGTCACTCTGAATGCATGAGAAAAGCTGATTAGTTGAATCAATTGTCTGGTTTTTGTTTGGTTGTTTTAAATTGCACTTTAAGTTGGTCACAGATGCTCACTACAACATTTCTTCCTGGATTTGTTCCAAATAGCCAGCTAATTAAAAAGCTGTAGGTTGGTTAAAAGAGTAAATACAAACAGAACATAAAAGCCTGAGGATAAACTAGTTATTCTCCCTTCATCTTGAAGAATGAGAGATCCCGTGCCCTGTAAGTAGCACTGATTACATTCCTTATACATCAGACCAAGCACAGAGACAGATATTTATCCCAGCAGGTTCCTGCGCCCTACAGCTACATCTCTCACTATATACCAGATGTTTACACTTCATACTGGGGTGTTTAGATCGGCCCTCCTTGTAATTTTAAACGATAGCAGACCCCATTTTATTCTACTTTATATCATCAGATTTCTTAATGAACAAGACTGATTACATTAATGTTAATATTTGCATCAGTTCTGCGTACTACAGTAATCCCTCAAAAAAGGGAAACACATCCTTCCTACCTGTCCTTTAAAATCCTACATTCACATGTGTTGTTGTTTTTCTGTAAATAAACTTTTTAAAAGCTAGATATAGGTGCCTTTACTAAAAGAAATGCTGCATATGTGTCCTTTAAAGAGAAATAAATAAATAGACAAAATATATTTTTGAAAATCCTGCAAAGACATTTGAAAATGCTGCATGTATATCTTTTTTGAAATTAAATAAATCCTACATACAGGCACTTTTTCAAAAAAAAAAAACAAAAAAAACAATACTTACATATTATCTTTTTTAATGCAGATCCTTCTTTAAATAATTTTTGTTGTTTAAATAAATAAATAAATAAATAAATAAATAGCCTGCACACTTTGTTTAAAGCAACCAAATAAAATTTATTTATTTATTTATTTATAAAAAAAAATCTTGCATACAAATCCTATTTTTTTAAACAGCTATTTTTTAAAGCCTTTAACTTAATTTTTTTTTAAAGATTTTCTATAGATCCTTTTTATTTATTTTTTTTATATAATCTAGAAACAAAACCAGATCATAAACCATGATACATGTTACAGGTGATTTTTTAATTGTTTCCATTAAATATAATTTTTTTTATCAATTTGTGAGAATGTAATTCCACTAAATTACAGATTCAAATAAATGTTTTTTAAAAAATGATAATTTTCTTATAATTACTGGTTTAATCCTAACAGTTTAGTTCAGAACACTATTATTCTCTTATTATCTAGAACTTGGAACCAGGTCATGGAACGATATTGACTAGTTTGAGAGACTGCGAGTGAAATAAACACTTTTACTCCTTTATTTTTAATTAGATTCAACATTCAGACTCCAAAAAACATCTTTACTTAAGATAAAACAGAATCTAAATGTAAAAATCATTCATAAAATATTATATATATATATATATATATATATATATATATATATATATAATATACAATAAAGCGTGTGTTTTGTGGTTACCTGTTAGAAGAAGACTGGAAAAGATCAGTGTAGCCCTGATTGCCTCCATGATGAAAAGACAGATCTCTCTCTCTCTCTCTCTCTCTCTCTCTCTCTCTCTCTCTCTGTCTGTTCTTCTGTCTGTGTATCTGTTTGTTCACTCTCAGTCCCCCTCCCTCCACCATTTCATCATATCAGCCCCCCCACCCCAACACACGTTACATGGCGGGTGGGACTGGATTTTCATCTGGAGGTGAATGGACATGTGGTGACTCTGCTGTGATCGTGCCGTGTGTGGTGTGCTGGGATGTGACCTCTAATCTGTTCTCATGTTTAATCAGCACAAAGGTTCCCCATTCGTAAACAGAAGAAGAGTGTACAGTCTGGGTAAAAAGGGTAATAAGTGTGTGTGTGTGTGTGTGTGTGTGTGTGCGCGCGCATGCACAGGTATGTGCCTGTAATCATTTATGGATTAAACATAGCATACATCAAAAATCTGGGGGAAAAAATAGTTGTTGTTTTTTCCAGAATGAACTCATGATGCTGTGATCCAAATTCTGTGATGATTGGAGAAACGTTATAGGAGAAAAAGCAAAACTATATTATTATTATTATTATTATTATTATTATTATTCAGTTTTTACTACATTTCAAAATGGCGGACTTCCTGTTTGGCAAGAGACACAAGATACTTGATGTAATGTTAAGCTGTTCAAAAGAATGAGCAGTTCAACAAATTGTTGAATTATGATGCCACCTGGAAGTGAATTTAGACAAAACTTGATGAGGAGGATTTATCTACAAAGTCTGGTCAGAATATTCCTATCACAGCATTGCTGGGATCTGCACTCACTTTTCTTACCATCAAATTCACTTGTGCATTAAGGACAAAGCCTCCTGTGAAATTTGCTAGGAAGGTAGGTGAGATTGTCTTTCATCAGTGTGCAACATTTCATGAACAGCATACTAAGCATTATATAAATTCCCATTGTGGACATACCACAGGACATGGTACAGACAGATGATTTCATCAGAGATACCCTAAACAAACACATCTCTACACATGACTCGCTTCTGTCTGAAGCCCAGAGACAATCTTTCAGGAGCACAGTGATCAATCCTGGTGCTGAAGTTAGATGAAATCCAGGAGAAAATTGACCCGAAGCAATACACAGCATCAGCAGAGGAACTCCGACTGCTCGTAAGGGGAAAGGATATCGTAAAAGCTCGGTAAGTACCAACTGTCTTGAGACATATTTTTAGCACATTTCCTTAATAACTGCTGATTACACTAAGCATTCCCACCATGAAGATCTGGAATGCTGGTTCCTCTCGTTATTCCAGTTGTTTTTTTTAGCAGGTTTTGAGAACATATAAGGTTCCGTCATATCTATAAAACCGAAGAGGTCTTTTTTCATCCAGTTATATAAGCAAGGACAGGTCTACTGTACATTTAAGACAAATCACACAAGAACTTTACATGTGTCTGCATCTGTTGTGTTTCAGGATTGTTCTAATACTGTAATTATAAATCAAAATGTGAAGGATTCTGGGAAATCCAGGAGACAGCCTTACTTGAAAATGTTCTAGAAAATCCACTTTGTTTTATTGTTTTAATATTTTTACATACAGAACATTAAATGAACACAAAACCATTTGGAAAATTAACTAAAACATTTGATATTTATTATAATACCCCTTTATTTCAAACCATTTTTAATGTCATTTGAGAAAGAAGCCTCGCGTGCTATATATTTAAAGTTGAAATGTAACGTGAGATGGTGAGTTTTTACTACTTATAGTATAGAGTGAGTAAATAGTAGGTGCTAGTGTTCCAGAGGCTCGCCAGTGGGCCGTCGGAATTTTGGAAAGCTAAGAATCGTGTGATTTGATTGATATAAACTGTTTAAAGATACAATCACGACAGCAGCTATGATCAACATCTTTGGCAGACCACCAACATACAAACAAACACAAAACAGAGGCAGCTCACCCTTGAAGCTTGTGGAGTCGTGTGGGCCGGGAATCGAACCGCCAACCCTATGATTAGTTGTGCTATTGTTTGATTAAAAATACAATATACCAAATACCAATACTGGTTAAACATATCTGGTTATTATTATTATTTTTGTAGAAATGTCTCTGTTTTATATTTTCTGTGTGTTCTTTTTACATAACTAAAGGAGTGAAAGTCAGTGCAGTTCTTCACATCACCGCCAGAGGTCACCTCTGCGTTGCAGTATTGCTGTAAATTTGTAGGTGCAACCACAGGCACATCATGAGCCTTAAACAACCAGTGCACTGATATGATATGATATGATATGATATGACATATGATTTCATCATTAGTTATGAGTAATGAAATCATATGATATCACTGCATTGGTTGTTTTAGTTTTCGTTTGCTCACACAGGAAGTTGATCTCCAGTGAGAAACATTAGACTTTTTTTGTTGTCCTTCCCCACTGATATGATATTCTGCAGTTTGATATAGAAAAGGTTTAAACCAATATTGTGTAGGTCTGCATAATGTATTTCCTACACAACCCACGCTCTCCCTCTCTCTCACACCCACACCCACACCCACACACACACATACACACACACACAGGGCATTAGTCCTAGTATGTTTGTGTTGCTTTTTCACTGAACCGTATACAATTGTAGGTAAATATCCCTGTTTTTGCCTACAACCTTAGCCTTAACGTCAGCAAACCAAACCAGTCAAATTATTTGGCTCTTTAAGTTTTTCCTATGCAAAATGTGTGTTGTTTTGCAAAACAATCAACAAAATGTCAACACAGACTCAGAATTGTGAAGAGTTAAGGTTGGACAAGAGGAGCAGAAATGTTTAGAACTGTTGGGGGAATCATGAAAGCATTCACAGAATGTCTCTGGAGATGTTGATGGTGATATGATACAAGTACGTTTTTGATTTATAATCAAATCGGTAGCAAGAGAAGAGAACCGCAGAGTATTTCTAAATGCGTTGTGTATGATATGAAACAGGTACAGAACATTAGAGAAGGGCAAGAAGTCCTTTCAGATTCAGCCTGAGGTTCTGCTGGCTGTTATGCAAATGATTGTTTTCTGCGTGAGAAGACTGAACAAAAATGTTGCAGATAAAGAAAAAAAAAGCCCACGAATATCACTGCAAAATAAAAGTTCTTACTTGTCTAATGCAGGGGCGTCCGATCTTATCCGAAAAGGGGCGGTGTGGGTGCAGGTTTTCATTCCAATCGAGCAGGAGCCACACTGCGTGCACCATCACCGGCCCTATCCGGATAAGATTGGTATACAAGTTTGTCTCGGGTGCTTCCTCGGAAGCTTTATTTAAGGAAGAACAGTCTCTAAGGTGTAATGCGTCACGCTCTCTTCCAATCATGTTTTTTCCACATCGAGGATGTGAATCACTTGGACCTGTGTGGAAGATTAAAGATGGATATGATGAGTCATGTAGCACACTGTTCTTTGATGTGTGTTTCCTTTGAGTATACGGACTGAAGGGACAGCGGAGGAACCGGTGGCACCGCATGACTAGCAGGTCTGGCTGGTATAAACGGTTTAAAGTCCTCACTCTCCTTAAAAAAAAAAAAAAAAAAAAACATACAAATAAAGGTTAATTTTTATGATCCATATCATGTTTTGTTGTTGTTGTTGTGGAACCGAGCTCTACAGCACCACCAGTGGTGAAACCAGGATGGTACGATGAAGTGATGCTGGGGCTGATTTCTTTCTACCCCAGACTGTAGATCAGACTGTAGATTATACCTGTTGAAATACCCCTTAGATCTGATATCCACTTTATTTAAGCCCACTTTTCTTAACACATCATCATCGGTGATCTTTTTCTTTTAACTGTCTTAGGACGAGAAACAAGAAGGAAGTTTTGTTTTCGTTGGTTTGAACAAAACACCCAACTAACGACAAGCACAGCTTTACTACTCGGCTGAAACGACAGAGCGATTGATTAAAAAAATGAGCAATCATGTATATCGACTCCGCCTTTGATTGTACCGAATCAGAGAAAGCACAATCAAGTCATTCAAATTCTTTTTATTTATTTTTTCATGTTTATTTGTTTGTTTGTTTGTTTGTTTGTTTGTCATGGTCAGATGGATTCCCCACGTATCCCCTCTCAAATCAGCCCTGTGAGGAATAACTACCTATTTATTTAACGTTCCAAAAAATGCTCACAAAGTCATTTTGGGGCCCAACCTTACCCGTTACATCATCTATTACGCCATCTAAGTGTCCACTAAATTACAAATCAATACACAATATGATTCACTGACATAAAAAGAACTAGCAATTCATGAGTAAATAATCTCATTGTGCATATTATTAAATAAATCCTAGTCTGATTACAAAGGTTTCATATTTAATCCAGATTACACACTGTTGTGAATTCTTTACAATTTAAGCTCATTATAATGTCTGTGTTTACGTGCTATCTCTTATGTCACGTAACGAAAGTACTGTGCTGTGTTCTGGATTACGTGCAAAGTAAGTATGTTGTTAATGGTATGGGGGGGGGCATTAGTGCCTATGGAACGGGCAGCTTGCAGATCTGGAAAGGCAGCAACAATGCTAAAAGGAATATGCAGGTTTTAGAGCGACATACTGTATTGCTTCCATCCAGAGTCCATCCCATCTTTACTTCTGAAAGACTCCGCCTCTTTTTATGACCTGTTCCCAATTAACCTCCAGCTGCTTCTTTTTACTAACACTTACTTTTCCAGCCTTTTCTTGCCCATCCCAACTTTTTTGAGACGTGTTGCGGCCATCGAATTCAAAATGACCTCATTTCTTCCCTTAAAACGGTAGATTTCCTGTTTAAACATCTGATATGTTTCTATGTTCTATTGTGAATAACATACAGGTTTATGAGATTTGCAAATCATTGCGTTCTGTTTTATTTATATTTTGCACAGTGTCCCAACTTTTTTGGAATTGGGGTTGTATGTGATTTTATATATATATATATATATATATATATATATATATATATATATATATATATCTACCATTCAGCAGCGGCTCGGACAGTAGCGTAGCTGCAAATCACAGGTTTATATTAATGCGCTCATTAAGACGTTATCGTTTCTATAGTAACGGCTCGTTCTCAGGGACTCGTACAGCAAACGCTCCTCAAACCCGTACTGAAAAATCCGTGCTGTTAGGTGAAATTTTCTGTAAGGAGAAGTTTATTTAACCTTTATGGAAGGAGTCTCCAGTGTCAGTGCTGCAGTAAGGGTAAGAGTAACTCCAGCCACACATGTGGAGTCATGATTATTATTTGCCCTCAGCAGAGAGCGACGGGTGAAAGAACATGAGCTGTTAGTCTGTAACTGCACCACTAATGAGAGGTGTGGCAGTTATGGCACAGTTATTTTTTCTCTTTTTAAAAAAAAAAACCCTGACAAGACTGTTGCACCTCTTACATTGGTACTGATGGCACACTGTGCGCTCTTCCACCAGGCTCGTCTGTATGTAAATGTATTTTTTATCATGCAAAATTCCACGGAGCTGGCAGCCGACATTGAAAGAAGAGATTTCCATGCCAAGACAAGCAGAGATGGATTTTAATAACAGGTCACCCCATGCAAACCTGTAACAATACACTCTGTGCGGTCCATGGGAAAAAATAAAAATGGCTGGACGGGTAGAATGTAAAAGGAAAAGAAGAAACACGGTGCATTCTGGGAAGCAGGTTGGCAGGTACTGGATTCATTCAGAGAGGGAGAGTGGAAGAGGATAAGGAGGAGGAAGAGGAGGAGGAGGAAGACCTTCATGATGGTGGTGTTGCCAGATTTGGGATTTTTGCTCTGACTGGAATCATTTAAATCCCATTCATATACCTTAGCTTGCAAAATATGACTTTAGTTAAGCAGTGCTTATTAATAATATTATACAAAATATAATAATAATAATAATAATAATAATAATAATAATAATAATAATAATAATTTTTTATTCTTCTGCTTTTAAGGATGTTGAATTTTTGGTTGGGGTATACAGTGATTTTGGCACTTAGACTGAATTCTATATAATTATATCCCTTCTGTTGCTTTGCAAAAAAGTATTGGCACCCCCACCCCATTGTTAATGGTGCTGGTTATGTTCCTGTGTTGCGCTTCCATGGTGATGGGCCCCATCAGGCCAGCATCCTTAACGTCTCCTTTACAGCTCATTACAGCTTCCCTGTAACTGTTCTGTAGACTTGCGTATACGTTTAGGCTCGACCTGATGCTATCATTCACAATAAATGAAATGCAAATATCGGGCAGGTCAGTGGACAAAAACACCCATTCATACACCTTTATGCAACTTTATCAGGTCTAGTTCTTTATTCTACGTCTACAGTCGATATTCACTGAATCTGCTACGATATAATATGATATGGTATTATTTAGTAGCCTCTGATCAATATGTGAGCGATTCATTCAGGAATGATGATGATGATGATGATGATGATGTAGAGAAGGAGAGCTTGAAACGTATCAAAGTTAATAACAAATCACACCAGTTGTCTGTCGTTTTTTAAATAATAATTATAATTGAATTATGATTGTCGCGTCGATTTAAAACTCCTGGGGGGGGAAACATAATCGAAACCATGAAAGAATTCTAATGGTTTCCACTACAAAATACCATTACAAACCATCAGCTAACCAATAAACCATTACTACAGTTCGTCCTTAATGCTATCCAACAGACATCACATGCCACCAATAGAAGGCAAGAAATTCCCAGTAGGGACCCACAGAGACCATTACAAATTCAATGATGGTTTCAGTTGTTGTTGTTTTAAAGGTATCATTTTGTGTGCTGGTTTATTCCGAGTGCACCAGTGAGTGACGTGACACTGAAATGATAGAGTGTGTGTGTGTGTGTGTGTGTGTGTGTGTGTGTGGTATCAGGCTACGGCGGGGCGAAAAGACACACCTCAGAAACGGAATCCCAACACTGACACCTGGCAACCCTGTAGGAAAAAAACGCCTGTCTCTCCAATCTGGCAACCCCTGCATCCCAGACGCACAGAGGAGAGCAGCGCACGAGCCTCGATGCCGAAACCACGGAGTCGATTTCATGGACTAAAACGTGAATTTGGACCTGGTCCTGACACGCAAGGCCTGTGTGTTTTATTTTGCACGCCGATCTGGACCTGACGATGATGAAGATGAAGATGATGATGATGATGATGATGAAAACGGGGGGATTTATTTTGGACGGAGGATCAGAGATGCGCGCGCGCGCGCGCGTGTGTGTGTGTGTACTCTGACTGACTGAGTGAGTGAGTGAGTGACCTGGGCGGATCATGCATGCAGAGACTCCACATCTCCCTCAGTAAATCTGCTCGCGCTCCCCGGTACAGCTCAGCAGTGGTATTTGGATGGATGATGCGCTCGCACGAGCGCTTAAGAGATCAGATCATTTATGAGCGCGTGGGGTTTTAACCTTAATATGTCAAGCTTGCACTGCATGCAGGAGTGTGTATCAGTGTAAAAAGAAAAAAAAAAAAGCGCGCGCGCGCGCGCGTGTGTGTGTGTGTGTGTGTGTGTATGTTATTCCTGGAGGAATCCTCAGATTGTTGATGCTGGTGTTGGAGATTCCGGATGCAGGGTGGGATTGTTTTTTTCCGCGTGTTAATGCGACATGTGTTTCCTCCTGAGAGCATCATCACCCTCACCGTCAGCATCAATCTCAGCATCACCTTCACCTCTCACTGCACAAATCTGACTCTTTTCTCCCCGTAAAATCATCGTTTTTTCTTCTTCTCACCTTCTCCTCTCCCTCTGACACGCACCGTCGTGGTGTTGCCAGATTGGGGGGCTTTCACCCTCTTTTTTGGCGCATCGTTACTTCCCTTAGGGGTTTAATTAAAAAAGAAAAAGGTGTTTGCTTTTCAGTCCTTTGACACACTCGGTGGCGACGCGTCTGGTGGACATAACGCTCCCGATACGTGCGCGCGCGTCTTGATGGTTTTGGCGTTTTTAAAATGGCCGACTAAAGAGCGCTTTTACCCCCATTTTTTGCGGCGTGGTAAAGACAATTTTTCTCCCTCTATATATTTATATATATCTATATAAATACACGCATATTTATATGTTTATACATATGTATATGTATTTGAATGTTTGGGATATAAAATATTTGCCCCCCTCCCCGCCACATTTCCCTTGATGCCATAAGGTGGGGATTTTACGCCGTGGGCAGCGCGCGCGCCAGGAAGATGGCGGCTTATTAAACTTTAATGTTTATGCGCTCGAGCCCAAAGAGGAGATAAGAAGGAATAAAGAGAAGAGGAGGAAGAGGAGGAGGAGGATAATGGAGGTCGGATGCTAAGGCCAAGAGAGAGAGAGGATACAGGAGAAAGGTAGAGGGAGGCAGCACTGCCTCACACACACACACACACACACACACACACACACACACACACTGTACTGACAGAAGTACGATGGAGAGAGATGGAGATAGAAAGGTGGGGACACTGAGAGAGAGAAAATGAGGCACAGAGATGGATTTATAGTGAGGAGGAAGAGAGAGACGGAGACACAGATAGAAGGAGGGAGAGAGAGATGGAGACACTGAGAGGAGGAGGGAGAGAGATGGAGACACTGAGAGAAGGAGGGAGAGAGAGATGGAGACACAGAGAAGGCGGTAGAGAGAGATGGAGACACTGAGAGGAGGAGGGAGAGAGAGACGGAGACACTGAGAGGAGGTGGGAGAGAGAGACGGAGACACAGATAGAAGGAGGGAGAGAGAGACGGAGACACAGAGAAGGAGGGAGAGAGACGGAGACACTGAGAGAAGGCGGTAGAGAGAGATGGAGACACTAAGAGAAGGCGGTAGAGAGAGATGGAGACACTGAGAGGAGGAGGGAGAGAGAGACGGAGACACTGAGAGAAGGAGGGAGAGAGAGACGGAGACACTGAGAGAAGGAGGGAGAGAGAGATGGAGACACTGGGAGAAGGGGAGAGAGAGAGATGGAGACATTGAGAGAAGGAGAGAGAGACGGAGACACAGAGAGAAGGAGGGAGAGATGGAGAGAGACAGGGGGAGACAGAGATTGACGATGAAAGAAACAGAGGAAAGATACCGAGTCAGACGGAGAGAGAGAGAGAGACGGAGACACTGAGAGAAGGAGGGAGAGAGAGATGGAGACAGAAGGAGGGAGAGAGAGACGGAGACACTGAGAGAAGGATGGAGAGAGAGATGGAGACACTGAGAGAAGGATGGAGAGAGAGATGGAGACACTGAGAGAAGGAGGGAGAGATGGAGACTCAGAAAGATGGAGACACTGAGAGAAGGATAGAGAGAGATGGAGACAGAAGGAGGGAGAGAGAGACGGAGACTCAGAAAGATGGAGACACTGAGAGAAGGATAGAGAGAGATGGAGACAGAGAAGGAGGGAGAGAGAGACGGAGACACTGAGAGAAGGATGGAGAGAGAGATGGAGACACTGAGAGAAGGAGGGAGAGAGAGAGATGGAGACACCGAGAAAAGGAGGGGGAGATGGAGAGAGACAGGGGGAGACAGAGATTGACGATGAAATAGACAGAGGAAAGATACCGAGTCAGACAGAGAGAGAGAAAGATGGACAGAGAGATGGGGGGAGAGACACAGGAAGACAGATTGACAGAGAGAGACAAAGGGAGAGGTGGGAAGAGAAAATGGGGAGAGAGAGAGAGAAAGAGAGAAACGGAGGGAGGGACAGTGAGAAGGAATGATAAAGACAAAGATAAGAAGAGATGAAGTGAGAAATGGAGGGAGAGATGGAGGAGCGATAGAGAGAGACAATAAGAGATGAAAGGAATGATAAAGACAAAAGGCAGAGAGGGAGGCGGACGGAGACAAGGTGAGAGAGATGGAGTAATAGACGAAGAGAAAGAAATGATTGTGATAATTAAGACTAATGGTGTGAGTGGACGGTGAGAGAGAGAGAGAGAGAAAGAGAGAGAGAGAAGCACTGCTCCATTCACATAATTTAACTGCAGGTTTATCGCTGCTGTCAGTGTGTGTAATTATCTAATGATTGACAGGTGGTCATCAGGGTAGTGTCTATCTATCTCTCTCTCTCTCTCTATCTCTCTCTATCTCTCTCTCTCCCCTCTCTCCCCTCTCTCTCTCTCTCTCTCTCTCTCTCCCTTTCTCTCTTTTTCTCCCTCTCTCACTCTCTCTCTCTCCCTCTCTCTATTTCTTTCACTCACACACACACATACACACACACACACACACACACACACACACACACAGTGAGGGTTCAGGCAGCCATGTTGACAGACAGAGACACATACATACTATTCAGTAGTTTACTTTATTATGTACATGAGCTTACTTTTATCTGGCACACAGTTGAGTGTGTGTGTGTGTGTGTTGTTCTATACTTAGTGTTAATCTCATAGTGAGGAGCATTATAATGCAACTGCTATTCTGAAAGTTAAATAACCGAAAGGTGGGTGTGTGTATGTGTGTGTGTGTGTGTGTGTGTGTGTGTGTGTGTGTGTGTGCATGTGTGTGTGTGTGGCATTGATGAGTATGGTGTGTTTGTTTGTGCCTGTACCACAGAGCGTGAATCGAGGAGGGAGGAATGAAATCAACAGGGGGTTTAATCATAGCAATTACTCTCCCACCACTGCCATGCATAGTTATTGTGTGTGTGTGTGTGTGTGTGTGTGTGTGTGTGTGTGTGTGTGTGTGTGCGCGTGTGTGAGTGTGAGTGAGAGAGAGAGAGAGAGAGAGAGTTGATTGCCCATCGTCTGGTTTGCATTCCAGCAGTTTAGTTCTTTCTATCCAGTACCCCACGGGTCACAACGTCTGATTGTAAAGTCTGAGGTTGTTTGTGTGTTTATTTAGGTTTGTTTGTGTACTTGTTTACTTTCTCTTGATGTCTCTGGACATTTTGCACCTTAACATGTACTTACAATCATTTTACATCAATTTATAGTATTAATCAGCATTAATAGATGGGCTGTAGGACCATGTAGGTTCATACAGTGGTGCTGGAAAGTTTGTGAACCCTTTAGAATTCCCTATATATCTGCATACATATATATAAATCATAAATCATCAGATTTTCACACAAGTCCTAAAAGTAGATAAAGAGAACCTGATTAAACCAATGAGACAAACTTGGTCATTTATTTATTGAGGAAAATGATCCAATATTACATATCTGTGAGTGGGGAAAGTATGTGCACCTCTAGGATTAGCAGTTAATGTGAAGATGAAATTAGAGTCAGGTGTTTTCAGTCAGTGGGATGATGATCAGGTGTGAGTGAGTGAGCGTCTTGTTTTATTTAAAGAACAGGGATCTATCAGAGTCTGATCTTCACAACACATGAGGACCTCAGAAAAAGAGTTGCTAGAAAAGGTCAGAAAACCATCTGTAAAGAGTTTGGACTCCACCAATCCACAGTCAGACAGATTGTGTACAAATGGAGGAAATTCAACTCCATTGTTCTCCTCCCCAGGAGTGGAGACCAACAAAGATCACTCCAAGAGCAAGACTTGTAATAGTCCACGAGGTCACAGAGGAACCCAGGGTGACTTCTAATCAATGGAAGGCCTCTCTCACATTGTCTAATGTTAATGTTCATGAGTCCACCATCAGGAGAACACTGAACAACAATGGTGTGCATGGCACGGCTGCAAGGAGAAAGTCACTGATCTCCAAAAAGAACACTGCTGCTCTTCTGCAGTTTGCTAAAGATCACGGGGACGAGTCAGAAGTCTAATGGAAAAATGTTTTGTGGATAGATTAGACAAAAATAGAATGTTTTGGTTTAAATGAGAAGTGTTATGTTTGGAGAAAGGAAAACACTGCATTCCAGCATAAGAACCTTATCACATCTGTGAAACATGGTGGTGGTAGTGTCATGGTTTGGACCTGTTTTGCTGCATCTGGTCCAGGACAACTTATCATTGATAGAACAATTATTTCTGAATTATACCAGTGAGTTCTAAAGGAAAGTGTCAGAACATCTGTCTGTGATCTGAATCTGAAGAGAAAGTGGGTCATGCAGCAAGACAACGATCCTAAACACATGAGTCATTCTACCAAAGAATAACGTTCATATTTTGGAATGGCCGAGTCAAAGTCCTGACCTTAATCCAATAGAAATGTTGTGGAAGAACCTGAAGCGAGCAGTTCATGTGAGGAAACCCACCAACATCCGAGTTGAAGCTGTTCTGTACTGAGGAACGGGATAAAATTCCTCCAAGACGATGTGCAGGACTGATCAACAGTTACCCCAAACGTTTATCTGCAGTTATTACTGCACAAGGAGCTCACACCAGATACTGAAAACAAAGGTGCACATACTTTTACCCACTCACAGACATGTAATACTGGTCATATTTATGCAGAAATATAGAAAATGCGAAAGGGTTCACAAACTTTTGCCTCTCGCAGATATGTAATATTGGGTCATTTTCCATGTAATTAAAAAAAAGCATGTTGAGGAAAGTTATTTGGCTATATTTAATTACGTTAGCATGTTTTCTTTGCTAATGCTAACGTAGCATAGCATTGATTCCAGTAGCAAAGATCATCGGCTAGACAGTAAGACAAATTCTAGCTAATTTAAAACATTGCAAACTAACAGAGATTGAATGAATTTTGCCTCCACACAAGGGTGTAATAATTACACAAAGCAAAATCCAACTTGAACTGGAAGGATTCGGTTATTGCCAGGATTGGGGACTTGATCATCATCATCATGGTGTTTTCAACAAGTTTTGGCTACAGCTTCTTGATAAAATGTAATATTTCACTTCCGTCGGTCAATATTGTCAATGTGATGTGCCATTGGCTGTACCGATTGCTCTCATGGTTAAAGACTCATCTGCATATTTGGACAAAATGGTTTGGCTCATACGAGTGCCACGATTCATCCAAACACAAATGGACTCTCATCCAGAGCATCTGAAAATAAATAAATACAAAACACCATAAAGACCTGAAAGACTTTCTAAAGATAGAGGTCCGTGCATCAGCCTGGTGTGTAGGGTGAGAAGTCATTTCTTGGGTACCATCGTTATGCTTTTCCTTGTATCGATCAAAGTTTTACAGCAAAAGCAATTTTTGGTATATTGCCAGAACCAATACCGGGCAAACAGTTCCAGCTCTTTAGATTTGAGGTGCTTAATACAACAGGACCCATTCTGACCTTGCCAGTAGCCACTTCTTAGTTTTAGAGTACTTAAAGGCATGATGATCAAAAACGAAACCATCAATATGTCTGTTGTAAACATGCATACTCACGTCTTACTTTGATGACACAACGGGCTCTATAGCAAGTTCGAATACTGATGACATGCCCTCCAGGTTACGTATCTTGGAGGTGGAAGCAAAATTTGAAAGACTACAATGTTTAGTTATATATATTTGTAGGCGATCTGGAATGGGGGTGAGAAGGGGGGAATGGTTGGGTTGGGTTGGGTTGGGGGAAGGGTGGGGCGGTGCTCACTAGCTAATGGTATTGGGATGTTACCTCAGATAAGCTCCTTTGGTCTCCATTTTGTACTCAATACTGACGAAATTGCCATTTTCTTTAGTATCTTCTTCAGCAGAAGACCTGGTAATTCCAAATCTCAAATCTTCAGATCTCTTTTATAGTCCTCGAGTTTGACATTTTGGATGCGCACTCTAAATATCTATCATTTTTCAGTGGTGTATTAACTTTAATAACTAATCTTTTTAGATCTTGGGTACTTTTTAGATCTAACACTGAGATCCTGCTTATGTCATTTGTGAGCCTGGATGGAGGCAGCCACAACCATTGGTTCTATTTAACAATCACCTAGAAGGGAGCAACAACTTTGGCCGGGGACTAATCTTGCTGGGGCTTGTGAGGGCCATATCCCGACATTCAAATGTTCCACATGCTGTGAATGAATCTGTGGTGATTGTATGCAAGTTTGTGGCCATTCTCAAGCCCCTGTACCTGTACTACCAAACACTTCGGTACTCCTTAAGTAGCCCAAAACCCTTCCCAAGCCATGCACGCCATCTCAGGTATGCCAAGTCAGTCACTCCCCCGAAGCTCTTTAATACTAAATTCTTAACACTGAGGCAAGTTTTTTTTCTCTTTTGGTCTAAAGTATGCCTCTTGGTTGATTTAAAGGCAGCATGGTGGCTGCTGTGCAGTGTTTGGGCCTTACTGTTCACCTACAGCGATGATTTGACTGTAGTTTGATGTATTTCGTCATATCATTGTTCACTTCCTGTGACTCTTCGGGGGGTGTCTTCTGAAAGTGAAAGCTCTTCCCCTGGGCTGCCAGCATTGGACAAGGAGGTGATGGATGAACACACCGTCCAATGAGTAGTCTTCACTATTTCTAAATAGGCTTTTCACAGAAAGATATTTGCCCTTGCATATAACAGTTATATATGATATGGTAGAGTTTGCACACACCCACAAGACTGTACAGGGGCTATAGCAGCAGTTGGGAGAAGCCCACAAGTGACCACAAGTTGCAGCTGAGTTATGCCTAAAAGTGATTGCAGTAGCAGTTGGAACAGGTCCATAAGTGACCTTAGTAGCAGTTGGGTAATGCCTACAAGTAACTAGGGTAGCAGTTAGGACATGACCACAAGAGGCCATAAGAGCTGCTGGGACACACCCACAAGTGACTACACTAGCAGTTGAGACAAAATATGCAACAGCAGCAGTTGGGACATACTCATAAGGGGCTACAGTAACGGTTGGGCCAGACCCACAAGAGGCTACAGTAGTGGTTGGGACACACCCACAAGAGGCTACAGTAGTTGTTGGGACACACCCAAAAGAGGCTACAGTAGAGGTTGGGACACGCCCAAAAGAGGCTACAGTAGAGGTTGGGACACACCCAAAAGAGGCTACAGTAGAGGTTGGGACACACCCAAAAGAGACTACAGTAGAGGTTGGGACACGCCCAAAAGAGGCTACAGCAGAGTTTGGGACACGCCCACAAATGACTCTAGTAGCAGATGAGACATGCCCACAAGAGACTCTAGTAGCATATAAGACACGCCCACAAGAGACTCTAGTAGCAGATGAGACACGCCCACAAGAGACTCTACACTGTGTGTGTGTGTGTGTGTGTGTGTGTGTGTGCCTGAGGTAATGGTAGTCTCCTGTGTTTGCATACACTAAAATGGAAGGTGTTATTTGCGTGAGACTTTTTACCTTTGGGGAACCCACAGGTGCTGCAGCTCTGTGTGTGTGTGTGTGTGTGTGTGTGTGTGTGCGTGTGTGTGTTTTTAAGAGAGAGTGAGAATGGAAAGAGTGAGGAGCCATGAGGGAGAAGAACAGAGCAGCAGTATGACTGCAAGATGAGACAGACAGAGGGAGCGAGAGAGAGAATGAGGGAATGAGAGAATGAATTATGCACCTGTGGAACTGTTTTGAATGCAAGGTATGCACTGTGTGTGTGCTTGTGTGCGCACATGTGTGTGTGTGTGTGTGTGTGTGTGTGTGTGTGTGTGTTGAAATGTAACCAATTGAACATGAGACAAAATCTGGTTTCTAATTTCCATACCATTGTATTTTGACAACCATCCCCACCCTTCATTTGATTTGTGTGTGTGTGTAATATTTTGTGTGTGTGTGTGTGTGTGTGTGTGTGTGATATTTAAAAAGAACTGAGACAGATACAGGATGAAACACAAGGAGAGATTTGAATGCACTGCTGCAGCCCTCATTGCAGTGTTGCTATGGTTACTATGCATAGAGAGAGAGTCTAGGCACTGGCAGATCGATGTGTGTGTGTGTGTGTGTGTGTGTGTGTGTGTGTAAGAGACATTGTTGAAGGCTAGCGGCATCTTGGTTTACCGATGCCTGTAAATCATTTTTTTTCCCAAGCCACATTCCAAGCATTCACACACACACACACACACACACACACACACACACACACACAAAATCACACACTGTAGCACACCCACCAAATGTTCTCTCTCTCTCTCTCTCTGTCTCTCTCTTTCACACTCTGTTTGGTGCTTGGCATGAAAGAGCAGTGTCCTCATAATAAAATCATTGTGCATTTTCAGATTTATCCTCTCTGAAAGATAGTCTACATTCTTGTGTAGTCCTTGCAGTAAGATCTTTGTTGTAGGTGGAACGTCTGTACATTATTACATTACCAGCGTTAGACTGGAGATCAGCTGGGGCGAGTATAGACAATTATGTCTCGTTCTTAGCCATGGAAAATCACACGGAGGCAAAATAGTCGTAATAGACGTTTCATAGTCATAAAGATCCACCATCTTAAACATCTATTCACTAACATAGTGGGATTGTACATCCTGTCTCTTGCATTATGGTCCATATTCAGAGTCTGAGACTTAACTCCAAAAGTTACGTCAATATAATTATACAGGGAAAGTTCTTAGTATACAGTTACGCGTCCGCTTTAATGGATTTTCTGGGCTCTCTATTCAGATTAATAAAATCTTCCATGTGTTTTGTTCACGCCTCCAAGGTTGCCAGATTTCATGTCTAGACCAATGCCTTTAAAAACAATCACTTGCCCTTAAACCCTCAGAAAATCACGAATAGAACATTTGCATTGACGGAGCAGATATCATTTTCCTTTGCTGTTAAAAGCAAGAGGCATTAAACAATCACAGAATACTCATACTAATACTGATATGATGATATACAGTACTGTATGTAAGGTATATTTCTGACATCATTTGATCCGCTGCTTCGTGATCGTCTATAAATTGTTTGTAGAGGGTCTAAAGAGGGCTGTATGGAAATAAAAAAAAGTGTTAGTGATATATTAAAAAAATAATAATAACTACGGAGTTGCCAACTCAATTGTTTGAATCATCCATCTGTCCATTTTCTGTACCACTTATCCTACTGGGTCGAGGGGAACCTGGAGCGTATCCCAGGGAGCATGGGGTAGAAGGCAGGGTACACCCTGGACGGGGCACCAATCCATCACAGGACACACTCACATACACGTTGGTCATGCCAGACAGCCTACCATGCATGTGTTTGGACTGGGGAGGAAACCGGAGAACCCTGAGGAAACCCCCACAGCACAGGGAAAACATGCAAACTCCACCCACCCACCCACCCACCCACACACACACACACACACACACACACACACACACACACACACAGGGCAGCAGCGGGAATCGAACCCCCGACCCTGGTGCTGTGAGGCGAACGCGCGAACCACTAATCCAACGGGCACGCCATTGTTTGAATCATCTTGGAGGATAATGAATCTGAATGCCCCTTGTTTTGTACCTCAAGTGTTTCCCAAAATTGTTTCTGGGAATGTGCTGGTGACATTAAAGTGGTTTCTCTTGGTTCTGATTTCATTACGAATGCACCACCATAAAACCTCCTACATCATTATGCAACCATGGCAAGCATGCATTTGTTCAGAATGTGAAGATTTAGGCCATGAAAAACAAACACAGTGGGATGGAGTCAAGGACACAGTGTGAAGAAAGATCTGTGTGGAGATTTTCTCACCTCCAAAAAAAAAAACAAAAAAACGCATGATGGTGTTGCAGGTGGGAATTCCAGGAGAGAGAAAAAAATCACAACCTGCTGATGTTCCTCAGAGTGCCAGTGGAATGGACACAGTCCATGAGACTGATCCTGACAGTACTGGAGTAACAGACCTAACCACAGCAATGGGAAACGGTTCAATCTGAGCATCAGAGGTGTGCAAGATGGGAATCTGGTAATGAAGATCTTCAGGCGATTTTTTTTTTTCTGATAACGATCGCTAATAGTCGATCAATACAGTGTGAAGAAAAACAGTGATTGTCTCTGAGAGCAACCAAAGCCAGACTAAATATTGATGTTTCAATACTGATTTCGTTCTTGTTGTTATTGCTAAAGTCACAGAAGACAACAACAACAAAACATAGGATTTATGAGTGCATTTACTTTCATTTCATTTAATTAAAGTTTTTAATTCCAGTGGCTCACCTCAGTCTGAATGTGTGCACCACCTGACTGGTTTTTCTTCTTCCAAGAGCCGATCGAGGACGTCCACCGACTGAAACCAGGATGAGCACCTGCTATTGATGGGCCGTCAGCGGATTTTTATTTTCTAAGAAGTTGTGAGGAATTATCTGACAAGACTATTATGATGTATTTCAGAACAGGTTCTCTCAGAGTGTCTAGCAAAGACCTTAAACATCCATGTCAGTACAACTGGTCCGATAATATACAAGTGGACAGTTCATGAAAATCATCTCCAGACAGGTGCCCACGCATTCTCAGACTAATGATGAGGAAGGGAAAAGAGAAGTCAGCAGTCACCCGAGTTCAGGACGACCTGAAAGCAGCAGGAACAGCAGGTTTACAGAGAACCGCATCTTCTTTACTACACCTCAAGCAACATTTCGTTTCTCCGCTAAAAAGAGATGCTCGTCTAAAATATGCACACAAGCATTTAGACAAATCAGAACTCTTTTGGAACAAAAGACAAAACAGAAGTAGCTTTAGCAAAATTTCAGCGTGTCATTGTCGTTTGGAGAAAGCCATTGGTGGCTTGGTGGTTAAGGCTCTGGGTTACTGATCGGAAGGTCGGGGGTTCAAGCCCCAGCACTGCCAAGCTGCCACTGTCGGGCCCTTGAGCAAGGCCCTTAACCCTCTTTGCTCCAGGGGGCGCTGTATCATGGCCGACCCTGTGCTCTGACCCCAACTTCCTGAATTTCACTGTGCATATCTATATGTGATCAATAAAGACTCATTCATTCATACAGAGGTGGGAGCATCGTGATATGGGACTGCTTCTTGGCAAATGGTACTGGGGTATTGAATCATGAATAGAGCAATGTACCGGGACTCATTAGAGGACTTTCAGCCAATCAACATGTTCAGGGTAGAACAAGGACTTTTCAATAAGACAGTGACCCGAAACATACAAACTGGTTTCTAAAAAAGAAGGTGAAGGTTGCATGGCCTAGCCAAACTTCTGAAATTTGAAATTGCAAGTCTATCCGATAGACCCTCATAACCTCGTGGAATTGAAGACAGCAGAACCACGGTGCTCCAAAAGCGAATTACTTCTTACCGTAGACATCACAAAGCTGTAATCGCCAACAATGTAGTGCTAACGTTGGTAATTTGTGGTAATACTTTTCCCCCTATTAATTTTATTTTTTAAACATACAGTATATTTGTTTATGCTTATGAATAAATATGTTTTTGTTCATATTTAAAAACACTAATTCAAAAGACATCAATTCCTGTGTGTAAAAGTAAAGTGTTTTATACTGGATGTATATAAGATTATCATATTTGCATACTTCCATCCCCTCGCTGTATTTTGTACCATTTCCTCAAAAGGACTACTTTATGCAAGTACTAATATGTGGAGTTAATGTTGTCTTACGATCATAGATCATAATTATTTTAACATACTGAAGGTGCTTAGTTTAATTGTTATGTCCCTGCCCTGAATCAGGTTAATGTACCTAAACATGCTCCAAATTAGAGGCTTAAATCAGCCAATCAGCCAAAGTACAAACGGGTATTAAACAGGGCTGGTCATCTACACTGATATTAGAAACAATAGTAGATTTTTAAAAAATGAAGTAATGAACATATTACAGACCCAAGGGGATATGGATGCACTAAGAACTTTCCCTTATTATTATTATTGGACAGAAATTGCTGAAATGTGCTTAAATTTGATGTTAAGCCACTTTTTTTTTTCTTTTGCCTTTTTAGTCCACGTTTTTAACTTTTACCCATCATAATTAATGCCCCAGAAATGAATCAGTGTTGGGACTTTTGGGAAAACACACACACACACACACACAAATATAACTTATAACATATATGCCTAACATCTACAAATTATCACCACACTATGCTAGGGTATTGTATCCGGAATTGTTCTGGATCAGGTATCCCACGTTATTATATCTTTTACAGTTTTCATAGGAGACATTTTTCTGTTGTACTTTTTATCCAACGTATTTTTTATCACACAGTAAAACACGAAAGATTGACACTAATGGCCTTGTACACCAACGACTAAAGAGTACAATAAATCTGAGTCTTGTGATGGCCAAGTTCCTATTTTAAGATTTGCTGCTGCTTGTTCCCTCACTGCATTCTTCAGCGAGTGGCCACGTTTGTGATGTAGGTGTTAGGACTAGACAGAGATTTTTGTCACTCTACTGGGTTCACCGACATTGCAAACCATTCTAGAGATGGTGGATCGTGAATGTCTATGGATCAGTTGGCTAAAAAGACAAGTTTCTGGTCCGTGTGTGCGCTCTGAGTGAATCCTAGACAAAGTTCAAGTAACCTGAGTGCACTGACCTCAGATTTTAAAATGGCCAATTTTCTATAACATCAAAGTAACAGTAGTCCATTTACAGGCTTCAGGAAGACTCCAGAATTCACTTAACTATCATTTTCTTAAAAAAAAAAAATATATATATATATATATATATATATATATATATATATATATATAGTTCATTTATTAATAATGGCAACTGAAGAAAAAAAAAGTACTGGCCAACCTTCACGGCTGAGTCATACGCTTGACTGCTACTCGATTGTGTTGAAATCCGGGGGATGTCCCTTAAAATGCTTTTTCACCTTGCTGGGTGTTTACATTTACTTGTCGAAGCTACTGAGCAGAAAATTGGGTTTCAACAATGTTTTTAAGCTAAAGTATAGTGTTAGAAAATGACAGGTGGTTTTTGGTGACTTTACTTTTCGACAGGAAAATAGCTGCTGGGCCGGCGAGCAGGAACGCAATTCAAAATAGTCAAAGGTTTTTTATCTCTCTTGATATGTTTGTTTTGAGATGAACCACAACTAGAGACACACCGATTTGGGAATTCTTGGCTAACACTAATATTTGGCCTTAAATCCTTTAAATAAGACCTTAAATCCTTTAAATGTAATGATGCATTCAATTTTGAGATTTATGAATGACAGTGGTACCAGGAACCAGTTGAGGAAATGGCGAGGACACTGATGCTTGTCTGCAGGTTGCTGTGAGACACACCGGTAGCTCTGTCATGGTTTTTGGAGTGCTTTTTAGTCCATGCTGTAGAGCGCATGCTCCTTGCATTTCACTCCATTAGCATTCCCTTTAGGCAATTAGGCATGTGTTTAAATGCCACAGAGTATGCAGTATCCCAGAACATGCTTCAGGGTACAAAATTGCCTTTGCCGTATCAAATCTGTGCAGTCAAATGGAACACGTTTACAGGACTCATGTCTGGTGTCCAAACGTCGATGGTCAAGCAAATGGCTGTAATTCCGTCATCAAGATGCTTATGCATATGATTTGCTAAAATGTTCCTCCCTCCATCAGGGCTATGTCAGAAAAACAACGCTGGCTGGTGTAGTGTAACCGAGCTCGAGATGCCCAATCGGCCGTCGAGGCCAGACTGATTAATTCAATCCACTTTGCCGTAATTGTTTTAGCATTTGCTAACTGTTTTAGCACGGTTCTGTGAAGAGTACTGCATTTCCTTCTCTGCTAAAGATGTGGAAATGAAGTGATGTGCAGGGATTAGGTGTGCTAGAGTATATTTTTAGTAAAAAAGGCATCAAATTAACATAGTGTAGTTCAAGGTGACACATGTTTATAGCATCAGATCATATCTCAGAATGTTGTGTGTGCTACTGAAGGCTTGTAAGATGAACAGTGGCAGATAGAAATAGGTTGGCATTCACCTTTTTTTCTCTCCTCAGCTTTGCCTAAACTGAGAGGGAAACCCGAGTTGCTAAGCCTGCCCGCTCCTCCTGGCTCTGCCCATCCCTACCCATTACCATGGCAGTGTCACTGTGGTTATTGTGGATGTGTGCTGTCTCGCTGACTAACATCACCCCCTCAGAACAAGGTGGGTACTGCAGGAAACGAGCTTTAATTACTTTACTAAAGCATGCATAGATGAATGTGTACGTGCGTTTTCTTAGGGATGCAGGAATTGATTTAAAAATATCCCTCCCCGTCTTCTCTCTATTCCTCTGTTAGCTCTGAGCAGGGCGGCGATGCCCTTTGGTCTGATGAGGAGAGAGTTGGCGTGCGAAGGTTACCCCATTGAGCTGCGCTGCCCAGGAAGCGATGTCATCATGATTGAGACGGCCAACTACGGCCGCACGGATGACAAGATCTGCGATGCTGATCCATTTCAAATGGAGAACGTGCAGTGTTACCAACCAGATGCCTTCAAGATCATGTCTCACAGGTCTGTGATAATAGAAGATGTATTTCATTAGACACATATAGTCGTTTCATTCGTATCGGAGTTATCCAAGTCCACGCTTGCAGTGGAGTACAGTGTGCCATTGTTCTTGACCGTCATCAGTTTGGACAACGTTCTTCTGTCCACCAGTTACAGGGGGTTAAGATCACAAGATTTAATCAGATGACAAAACTCACCTTCTTCTGCGTCAAGCTTATAGAACATAGTGAAGTATTGGAATGGACCATGGCCTTGGTGTTAATGGTCCATTCCAGTTTATCACAGGGATACACTATATGGCCAAACGTATGTGGACACATGACCATCTCACCCGTATGTGAGCCTTCCACAAACTGGTGCCACAAAGAATGTCTAGAATGTCTTTGTATGCTGTAGCATTACAATTTCCCCAAACCTGTTCCAGCATGACAATGCCCCTGTGTACAAAGCAAGAGCTCCATGAAGACACGGTGTGTTAAGGTTGGAGTGGTAGAACTTGAGTGTCCTCCATAGAGCCCTGACCTCAACCTCACTAAAGACCTTCGAGATGAATTGCCAGGCCTCCTCACCCAACATTAGTGTCCTGTCTATATATGCTCATATGGGTGTCATTAGGCAGGTGTCCACACACTTTTGGCCATTTTGTGTATAAGCTGTGTATAAGCTCTTGTAGCATATATTAGCCAAAAGACACAAGTACCCCTCACTCTAGAGCCAAAAGTCGAAGGGGGTGGTTCAGACCTGATCAGGCTCCTTCTGTCTGGGCAAAATCAATTCAAACGTCCAGGGTTCTGGAGACATCTCATTGTGTTTCAGGCTGGATAAGTGTGTTTGTTAACCTCATGGGTTAAGGGTAAGGGTATGCTTATAGCAGGCCTTGGATCAAATCCAGCCCCACCCCCTGGACTTTCAGTTTTGCAGCTAACTCAAAAGGACTAAGGACTAACTCAAAAGACAGCCACTCTAACAGAAGACTTAATCGAAAACCGTCATTTTACAAACTAGAAAATGTCACTATTGCAAATCCTGATTTGAAACTCATTTCCCCTCTCGTTTAGGGGAATTGTATCATGCACTTTAGTTTGTTATTAGCCATGAGCCTTTGTTTGTTTTTATTTGTTTCAGTCCTGTTTACTCCCTGTCTATCCATTGGCTTGTTTACCTCATGTGCACACCTGTTCCGTGTTAAGCCCTAAAATACTGCAGTTTGTCAGATTATACTCTGGTGTTTTTTTGTGTTTCAAGGATTCAAGTCTTCTTGATTGTCATGTATCCCAAGGCCTGTTTCATGAAGTGAGTTGAACAAACTCTTGAGTTGCAGAGTAAGTGTTGAGTTGACAAAACCGAACAAATCCAACCGGGTTTAATTAAGGTTAACATGTTTCATCCATGTGTCCCTTCCTAAAAGTTCTTTCCCTTCGAAGTGTCCTTCTTATTATTTGCACTTCCGTGTGAAGCCTTCGCTACAAACACTAAAGGGTCCGTTTTGATGTGTCAGATTTATATCACTTTGCTCGCAGCTGATTGGTCCAGTTTGGGTTTGAGTTTTCTTACCCAGAATAAAACGTACTCTAGAGCAGGTTAGCCATGTAGTGTAAGTTTCCCCGGAGATGCTTAAAAACTAGCTAAACTCAAACCGAAAGCGGCTCGGTGCGGCAGGCCTCCGGTACAGGTCATTAGGTGAACTTGACAAGGCTCTATGAAAAATGGTTAGATCTTGTCTACTCAGGGTAGGTTCTGCTTGCTCACCTGGATGAGGCATGACATCCTCTTCCGAGAAATTGTGTATTGATTTGTTGATAAATATTAGACATACATATTATATCTCCGCCTTGGCAGCAGTATCTTTTACCCGGGTAGCATTGTGGTCTATTTTGATGATATATCTATTAAGCCACAGGAGCTATGTATAAGATGGAAGTTTATGTATCTCAGGGTCGTATTTACGAGTGATGGGAAGACGGCGCGTGGGACTGACCACAGGGTTTGATACGGCGGTGGCAGCTGGCCGGACCACAGTCGTAGCTAAAACAATCAGATAGGTGGATATTAGCGGGCAAAAGAAGTTCACATCTTCAGGGTGGGGGAATTACATGATAAGGTCCAAAAGCGGCACTGCTCGAGCACAATGTGAGATCTGAAAGGCATCTGACTGCTATCATAAGAGCTACAACCACCTGGAAGGAGATGCCTGGGCTTCTCGGTTCTTCCTGTTTAAAACCAAGCGGTCACGTCAAATCATCATTTATATCAGCTCACAATTATTCAGCCTTGTTGGTCGGGCATAATTATTTGGATGGATTGTGTAGCAATATATTGGAGAGTCCCTGTTTGTTTTAGTAACACATCCTAACGAGTTTCTGACCTGGGATCTCCGCAGCAGGAGGATCTGGACAGGGTTTTCCTTTTTCAAGTCTTGTTCAGACACTTAACTTCAACTCGAGTCTCCTCTATGCTCTATCGCCGACTTCTTTTCGACCCTCAGAGGTGCGTCCACTTGCAGCACAAGAGAAGTGTATTTTGACCAGTTTGATCATTAAAGTACTATCTAATGTCCTTCTAATGAAGTCCGTCCACTTGGAGGCCATCTTGGCGATGCACCCAGTCAGGTGTTTTATGTCATACAAGACCGAACTCCTCTCTACTTGGATGTGAATAGACGAATGGAAACCTACACCAGAAACAGATTGACACACAACAATATCGGATGCACGTTTCCCTTTTAAAGCAATTTTTAAAGATAAACATGCTTAGCTCAACACGGAGACAAACAATAAACCGTCCGCGCTGGTTTCATCATACGGACGCATGAGATAATTTTTTATGTCATAAAAAACAGCACAGCAAAGCACCTGCTCTCACTGACACAGTCCTAAACAGATTAGCCAAATAATCTGTGTTATATTTGCCCGAGTAATCGATTACTGCAGCCCTAGTGTGTGTGTGTGTGTGTGTGTGTGTGCATACGCTCTCTGTGGCGCCACGGTGTCTCTCCTCTGTTTGTGCTGCTGCTGCTTCCTAGAAGAGCAAATCAATTTCCACTCGCTTACTCTCTCCCATTACACACACGCACACACACACACACACACACTGAGTGCTTGCCATCTTCCTTTAAACACCCAGCAAAGAGCGATGAGGAGCAGTAGAGAGAGCGAGGAGAGGAAGAGAGAGACAATTCTCCCAATTATAAGGCTGAAGTCAGTGCTGTGACTTGTATCCGAGGCGTAGAGCGTATAATAACGGGCGTGTCCCGACATCCCACGTGGTGAATTAGCAATGCACGTTCTCAGTATTAACAGAACATCAGAATACACATCTCATAGGGCTGCTAGCAGACATTAGCATCACGCTAGCAGCAGTGAGCGGACAAACAGACGCTTGTGATAAAGTCAGTGATGAGGCTTGGTTTCTGCGTCTGCGAGTGTTTATACTTCTTCATGCAGCTCTGGTTCGCGAGACTGAAATCTGATAGCTGTAATTAAGTTCTTATGCAAATCAGCGAATTACATTCAAACACACACTTCCACGGGTCCTCACTTTTTTTGTTGCGTTATTAATGCGGCATCAAAACATGCGATTTTTATTCCAGTAGCATTCTTAAAGGCGCTAACTGGAGCTTTCACGTAGCATGTGGGTTGCCTTATCAAGTCCTCTCTCTCTCTCTCTCTCTCTCTCTCTCTCCCCTATCTTTCTTCACTGTCTCTCTCTCTTTCTCTGTATCTCTCCAGCTGTCTCTCTTTCAGGTATAATAACCCCTCTCTCTCTCTCTCTTCTATCTCTATCTCCTCCTCAATCTCAATCTCCTAAAGATCCTCAATCTCTTTCTCTCTCTCTGTATCTTTCTCCAACTGTCTCTCTTGTCAGTTGTATTAACCCCTCTCTCTCTCTCTCTCTCTCTCTCTACCTGTCTCTCTCTCTCTCTCTTTATCTCTCTCTCCACCTGTCTCTCTCTCAGGTAGGGTGACATGTCCGGGACAGACATGTCCTCTTTTTCAGATCTTAAAAAAACAATTAAAATTTGAGAAAATGTCCGGGATTCTGCTTTAGTTTCATTATGATGTGTTTATGGTCTAATACTGCATGATGTGTGCGCGTGTGTGCATTGCTTTAACCCTCTCTGTAAGCCCCGCCTCATCGCACACCAATTGATCGATTATAAAAAGCTCGCAGCAACTATTGTCCAAATTCCTGCCTCTCAGCCGTTATCCTCCTCTCAGCGAGCGCGTGAAGGTGAAGCGATGTTGTGTTCGGAGTTAAACAGTTACTCCACAACAGCAGTGAATGAAGCTGTCCCGAGTCGAAACAACACCCAAACGAAAGTGCAAATTTATACCGGAATTGCACATAAAATTCCCATGCTCTCGTCCCGGTCGATATCCGTGGGAAGCAGCATGTTCGACAAGTAAAGCTGACACACTGTATGTGGCAGTTGCGAATAAAGAGATTTAGAAGCCTACATTAACTCTGCAATGCATAAAGGGTCAGCAAAAGGTTCATCAGAAGTACTTTATTTTGGTGTGTCTATCGATGGGAGCATTCACGGTGCTCAGTGTTCAGACACTCTAGATGTTGCTGTTGAGAACATCATCTTCAAAATGCATCAATACCTTCACATCTACACCATGCACACAGAGAATTTGAAGGAGAACTGTGAGTTTGTTGATATTGGATGCAGAATTCTCCTTTCTCACAGCAAGACACGATGGCTGTCACTGTTCCCAGATGTTGAGAGGCTGCTACAGATGTTTCCAGCCTCGAAAGCATTCTTTTTTTTGTCATAGGAAAAAACGCCCTCCTTGATCTAGAAGTTTTTTGAAGATGACTCCAGTGAGATTCAAGAAAGGAGAAGAGCTCAGCTGTGGAAGTGAAGAAGGTTTTGAACAGAGTCCACACCGTGCTTCTGGAACACCTTTGTGTCACTTAACGTTCAGGGAATGTTACAAAGGATGGATTTGATAAGTACTCAAGTGCGGGGTCTGTACAGTTCATGCCTGGAACCCATGGAGGAGTTCTCCTCCTTCATGTGGGTGGATCTGAGCGAGCCGCCTGACTGGAACCATGTAGAAGCCTGCATTAAACACTTTGGAGGAACTCAGAAGAAATTCACAAAGAATGTAACAGTGATGGAGATGTTGGGGATCTCCATGCACACCAGAACTGGACCAAGTATTGTGAAAGGTTCAAAAGCATCGAGTTTCGTTCCGAGGTGCTGAAGATGGCACCGTTGTTCTCCGCTGTTCCCTCTCACAGTGTTGAGAGAGGGTCTTCACTGATGCAAAGCCAATGGGAAAAGGGAAGGAATGTCTTTCATCATGGACTGTTGGGACAGACACGATATTCAGGAACGGACAGCGGGGCACAGAAAGAGGACTGAAAAGTCCAAAGTGTCAAGGCACAGTGTTTTTATTTAATGTCATGGACATATAATGTCATCTTTAATTTCGTATTATCACACTGCTTCATATTCCACCTCTATTCAGGTGTGTACATGATGGTAGAAGGTACACTCATGGCATCTGATATTTTATTTTATTTATATATATTTATGTGATAGATCACCCTATCTCAGGTGTAATAATGCTCTCTCTCTCGCTCTCTCTCTCTCCTTCTCTCAGGTGTAATAACCGTACTCAGTGTGTGGTTGTTGCCGGAGCGGATGTGTTTCCTGACCCCTGCCCCGGAACATATAAATACCTGGAAATCCAGTATGAGTGTGTGCCATACAGTAAGTACACACACACACACCCACACACACACACAATTGCAATTGCTTGGTGTCACACAAAAAAACCCACACATGTATACAAAATGTGATCACATGCTACATGCTCCCTCTCTCTCTCTCTATCTCTCTCTCTCTCTTCACACACACACAGACATTTTCAGCAATCTTTCCTCCTTCAACCAGTATACCATCCATCCCCTTACTTCTCTCCTCTTAACTTCTCTTCCCTTTTTTCTCTTCTCTTCTCTCTCTTTTCTTCTCTTCCCTTCTGTACTCTCCTCTTCTCTTCTTTTCTTTTCTCAATGACTATTTGCCTATTGTTTCCTCATCTCCTTTCTTTTTATATCCATTCTGCTCCTCTCATCTGTTATTAATATATTTTTCTTTCCTTTCTTGTTTTTTCTGTTTTTTTCTGTTTTGTCCTTTTCTTTATTTTCATAAAGAAAATAATAATGCCTATTATTGCCTCTCGTTGTTTTTTCTTTTTTAACCTCTTCTCTCTTTTCCTCCTCTCTTCTCTTCTTTCACACCTTCCTTTTTTTTTACCTCTCCCTCCATCACCTGATACCCTCTTCTTCCTTCCCTCCACCCCCTCCGTCCCTGGCTCCACCCCCTCCCTCTCTCCACTCCTCCACTGGGTGTGATTGGTTTTGGGCACTTGGGTCTGATCCTTTTCTCCTTCCGTAGGGGGCACTCTGGAGTACCTGAACCTTTTCCTTTATTTTCCTCTAATGCAGATGGTCTGTTCTTCCTGTCCTCCAGGAGCAGGAGCCGTTTTCAGCTGTGACGACGCAGCTGTTCATTCATTCTTCATTCTGTTCTGCATTTCTCTCCCTTGCATTTTGTTACAGCGTTCACAAGCAATACACTGATGTTTTATTTCTAATAAAGAAAGTCTCCCCCTGCTTTCAGGTCCAGTGATTCAGACCTGCATTAACCCTTGATTTTGTGTTTCCAGCCCCCTCTACTGCAGAGTGGAATGGTACGACCCAAAGTCATCCGCCATTTTCATTCCACTCTCTGTTTCAGCAGATTGTGGCTTAGGGTTTACTTGTGTGTGTGTGTGTGTGTTCCTGTTCAGTCTAGAAAGATCAGTGTTTGTGGCAACTTCTCAGTTCCCTAAGGAGTGAGCACACATCTCCTCTGTGTGTGTGTGTGTGTGTGTGTGTGTGTGTGTGTCATACTTGATTTATATCCCTGTTGTAAGGCTGGCATGAGTTTCCCCTTGTGTGTGTGTGTGTGTGTGTCTCACAGCCTTGGTGAGAGATGTTGACATTACAATTCCGCGCGTGTGTGTTCAAGCGGATGTGTTGCCATGGAGACAGTTCTATCATAACAGCCGACCATGCTTAGCACCCAGCTTGAACTAGACATGTACTGATAACAGGTTATCCAATATGCCCTCGTTTTTAAAGTTCCTACATTTAGTTTTTATCCTGCTGAAGAGTAATTGTATGTAAATGCTACGAACGATTCTAAAGTTTTTAGGAAGAACATTTCTCCTGTAGTCATAACTTACATTTGGTAGTTTTGTTGCTTATTTGTTTTATATTTATAAGTGATATTAAGAAAATAGTGAGGCAAAACTCCACCATGATGACTCAGCATCACAAGGCACTGACACTGGAGACTCCTTCCATAAATGCCTAATAATACTTATTGGATAACTTATATGTTTTGATTTTATGTTTCATCCGTTATCATCTTCATCATCATCATCATCATCATCAGCTTTGCCGTTTTTCTCTCTCGTTTCCAGCGCTCCTCAGCAGCCCCAGGCGGGAGGATGAGTGGAAGGATGGATGGATGCATGGACAGATGGACAGATGGAGGGAGGGGCGGGGTGGAGGGGTGGAGAGAGAACAGGGGTGTTGCAGGATGCCAGAATGGGGAGATTTTTGTTCTAACAATCCCAAAAAATTCAGTCGTTTATACTACAGAAAGGCGATATTTTGGAGTCTGTAGCTTCCCTCTTCCCTCCCTCCCTTCATACCCATTTGTTTAAACCCCGTCCCTCCCTCTTCTGTTCTCTGTCTCTCTCTCTCCTTCCCTCTCTCTCTCTCTCTCCTTCCCTCTCTTTCTCCCTCTCTCTCTCGCCCACTCTCCTCTACCCAACATGGCTAACGTTGAATGAATTTCCACTTTGATCTTTAAAGCTTGAAAGAAAATCAGAAGGCTGCTGTGTGAACTGAAATCTCTCTCTTTTTTCTCCTCCGTCTTCTCTCGCTTCTCTGTCTTCTCTGCCAACTTTTGTTCCCTCCTTCCTTCTTTCCTTCCTTCCTTCTCTCTATTTATCTCCGACGCTTGAGTAGAAGTGGACCAAAAAGGTAAAGACCTTGTTAACGCCGCAGTTTCTCACCCTCCCTCCCTACCTCCCTCCCTACCCTCCCTCATTCTTCCTCTCTTTCTCTCTATCCTTTGTTCTGCAAATCCTTGGCCCCTGTGATGTGGTCCGGTTCGATGTAACCTCTTTCTTCTTCATTCTCTCTTTCTCTCAGCGAGCCCCCCCCCCCCAAAAAAAGCACACATACACTCTGTCTTTCTCTCACACGCTCTTCTACACGCTCTCTCACCTCTCACCCGGGGCGGCTGTGGCTCAGGTGGTAGAGCAGGTTGTCCCCTAATCGCAGGGTTGGCAGTTCAATCCCCGGCCCACGGGCCTCCACATGCTGAAGTGTCCTTGGGCAAGACAATGAACTCTAGGTTGTTCCTGATGGCAGGCTAGCGCCTTGCATAGTGTGTGAGTGTGTGTGAGTGTGTGTGTGTGAATGGGTGAATGAGAAACAGTGCAAAGCGCTTTGTATAACTGCTAAGGTTAAAAGAATCTATATAAGTGGCCCATTTATCTCTGTCTATCTGTTCATCCATGCACCCACACACACACACACTCACACACATTTCTCTGCTGTTAATTTCATTTGCTTGCTGTGTTCAATTTGGACTCCTCAGATCTAAGCGAAACCTCCTTCCTCCTCCTCTTATTCATCCTTCTTTCCTCCACTTGTTTGTTCATCCGTTTATCCCTTTGCTTCCTTCAGGGCAGACCCGTTGTTTCATTTCTGCCATTTTACCAACAAACTCCTTCTCTTTTGTAGTATCAGTAATGAATGAAGTGTTCCTGACGTGGTTCAGCCCTGTTGTTTATTTGTATGTGTGTGTGTGTGTGTGTGTGTGTTTGACCTTGAGTTGACCAACCAAAGTTGGGAGTCAGTGACTGACGCCTCCCTCAGCCAATAGCGTCCCTCTTCGTGAACTAACCCACATTTCATTGGATCCAAAGGAAGTTCCTGTTATGTAGCCCCTCCCCCTTTTTTGTCTACCTCAACTAACTTGTAGCAAGTCTATCTATCTATCTATCTATCTATCTATCTGTCTATCTTACATGCACTCAGTCTCACTCACACTATAAGTCTGCTGCTTTAATCATGTTTCTCTCCTTCACGCAAACAGGCATCAACACACACCAGCGTCCAACTAGTGATGAAAGAGGAATGTGTGTGTGAGTGTGTGTGTGTGTGTGTGTGTGTGTGTGTGTGTGTGTGTGAGTATAAGCGAGAGAGAAAGAGAGAAAGAGAGTGAGAGAATACTGCATGCGAAATCTGTACCTCTAGTATTCTAATACTCTCAGGCAATCTTTCTTTTCATTTCTTTCCATCCTGTCTGTCTTTCTTCCTTTTTCTTTTGGCGTCTCGCTCTCTCCGCAGTCTTCGTTTGTCCGGGCACTCTGATTGGTGTTTTGGAGGCCAGTTTGGTGCGAGAGGCGGAGCATCAGTCAGGGGCATGGTGTAAAGATCCCCTGCAGGCTGCTGATAGGTTGTATGTAATGCCGTGGACTCCATACCGCACAGACACGCTGTACGAGTACGCGTCCTGGAATGACTATCGACAAAGCCGAGTCACCACTACCTATAAGTGAGTGTGTGTGTGTGTGTGTGTGCTCTCAGGTTCTTTAGTGCTACAAAAACATTAACATGTTCCAAAGAATTGGAGAGAGAGCTACAAACATCAAGATTTAACATACAGAAGGATTTTTTGCTGCGCTGGGTGAATGAGCAGTAATTTCTAAATAAAGGCATTATGGCTGTGTGTTGTTCTCAGGTTGCCGAGTCGAGTGGACGGCACCGGGTTCGTGGTGTATGATGGCGCTGTGTTCTACAATAAAGAACGAACTCGGAACATTGTTAAATATGATCTGCGGACCCGCATCAAGAGTGGAGAGGCCATTGTGACCAATGCCAACTACCATGACACATCACCATACCGCTGGGGAGGGAAGTCAGACATTGACCTTGCTGTTGACGAACATGGCCTGTGGGTCATCTACGCCACAGAGGAGAACAATGGACGAATAGTCCTCAGCCAGGTCAGAGACAGAAAGAGTGATAAATATAAATCCCTAATGTAACGGCACCAGCGAGACTTGCCCTAGCAAGACCATGATTGCTGGACAAACCAGACCAAGCTAGTTGCTGCAGCAAGACGACGTTAAATCAGCAAGTCCATGCTAGTTACACCTGCAAGGCCATGCTAATTACACTGGCAAGGCCATGCTTGTTGTCCCACCAAGGCCATGATAGTTGAACCAACAAAAGCATTCTAATTGCCCAAGCAAGACAACACTAATTGTCCGAGCAGGCCCATGCTAGTGACATCAACAGTCCCATGCTAGTTGCCCATGCAAGACACCCATGCAAGACCACCACCAGGCCCATGCAAGTTACACCTGCAAGACCATGCTAGTTTCCCCAGCACTGCTTTACTAGTTAAATCAGCAGGCCATGTTAGTTGCAAGCAGTTTCATCAACATGACCATGCTTGTTATACCAGTAGACTAGTCTAGTTGCACAAGCAAGATAATGCTCGGTACACCACTGAAAGCATACCAGTTACACTAGACATGATCGCAACCATGTTAGTTCCTTGAGAAAGTCCATGCGAATTGCTCCAGCAAGACTATATTAGTTCCATCAGCAATCCCATGCTAATTTCCCAGAAAGACTCTCGCAGTTGTGTCAGCAAGACCGTATTTATTTTATGAGAAGACTAATCTGTAAACAAGTCTAGGGTAGTTACACCATTGAGATCATACTAATTACATCAGCAGTGGCATCTTAGTTGCACCAACATGATCTTGGTAGTTAAAGTAAGCAATATCTCTAACCTACAGTCAAGTGAAAAAGTAAGTACACCCCCATGGAATTTGTTGGGTTTTTTTTATGTATATATATATTTGAACAAGTAAACATTTGATCCTCTTTGGAACAGCGCCTATTAATAAAGTTGATATACTTGAACAAAACCACAAGGAATATTTGCTTTTCCAATCATGTATTCAACAGAAATATCAATAGATGGGATATTCTTCTTTGGAAAAAGTAAGTACACCCATGGCTCAGAAGCTAGTATTGCCGCCTTTAGAATAAATAACTTCTTGTAGGTGTTTTGTATAATTGTGCACCAGGCTTGCTGGAGTTTTTGACCACTCTTCCATGCAATATTCTTTCAGGTGCAAGATGTTTGAGGGTTTTCTGCATGTTCTGCCCGTTTCAAATCCCCCCACAACATCTCAATTAGGATCAAATCCAAGCTTTGACTCAACCATTCCATAACCCTCCATTTCTTCTTTTTGAGCCGTTCCTTCATGGATTTGCTCATGTGCTTAGGATCATTATCCTGTTGAAAGGTCCACTTTCAGTTCAACTTCAACTATCAGAGAGATGGCCTTAGATTATCTTCAAGCAGTCTTTGATATGATGCAGAATTGATAGTCGAATCAATGAATGTAAGCTGCCCAGTCCCTGAGGCAGTGAAGCAACCCCAAACCATAACATTTCCACCACCGTGCTTCACAGTTGGTATGAGGTGCTTCTCCTGAAAAGCGGTCTTTGGTCTGCACCAAACATGATCATTGATTCGTCTGTCCAGAGCACATTATTCCAAAAGGCCTGGTCTTTGCCTATATGCTCATTGGCAAACTGTAGTTTTGCAAAGGCTTTTTCCTGACACACCTCCCATGCAGGTCAAATCTGTGTAATCTCTTTCTGAGTTACAAGACTTACTAGCAGGTCCTGTGATGAAGTACTGGGGTTCTTGGAGACTTTTTTTGCAACAGACGATCTCCTCTTGTGCTGGGATGGACAGACCTGGACTAATCGGCAGACGTTTGAAATCTGCAACATTTGTAGATGATTTTCCTTACAGTGGAATGATGTATTTCAAATAATTCTGAGATCTTTTTAAATCCCTTGCCAGACTCATAGGCATCCACAACCTTTTTTCTGAAGGCCTTACAGAACTCTTTAGATCTTGGCATGATGACACCACACACCTCAATAACAAAGGGAACACCAGACACTAGATATGAGAGGGATATAAATAAGACCGGTTCCACCTGCACTCCCTAAGCAGGTTCTAATCACTGGAATCTTCAACACCTCATTCTAATTATATGGATTTGAAGGTGTGATAAATGTACGGGTGTACTTATTTTTTCCATGTGACTGATTCATTTATAAAAGTGACTTACATTCGAGATAGCTTACAGTTGAAAGTTCTCTGTCCTCTGTTCTGATTAGATATGCTCCATGTCGTATTTTAACTATTTTCTTCATGCTCCGTATTGCGCAGGTGAACCCATACACACTGCGTTTTGAAGGGACATGGCAGACAGGCTTTGAGAAGCGCATGGCATCGGATGCGTTCGTTGCGTGCGGTATCCTGTACGCCGTTCGCTCCGTCTACCAGGACGATGACAGCGAGGCGGGTGGGGACTTTATACTCTATGCCTATGACACACGACGAGAAAGGGCAGAGTCTGTAAGCATCGCTTTTCCCAACCCATACCAACACATCTCATCTATCAGTTACAACCCTCGAGACAATCAGCTGTATGTGTGGAACAACTACAATGTCCTACGCTACCCTCTGGAGTTCAGACCCCCACAGCCCACTGCAGGTCAGAGACAGCAAGAGACCATTTTATTTGCATTTCTGATGCTTTGACAATATTCTATTACACTGTGTTTAAAAAGGTATTAAATATAGCTAGCTGGCTAGCATTATACCCAAGGCCGTCATTTAAATAGCTAGCTAGCTTGATAATTTGTTCCTATCACTCTATAAACAGAATTTTAAAAAAATCTCTTTCTGTTTCTCTCAGACCCTCTCTCCACACCACTCCTGTCCTCCACCACTGCTCTCTCCCCTGTCTCATCTACAGTATTTTTGGGCTTCAGTCCAAGCCCCCCACTCTCAGTGACATTTAACCCAGCCGGTTCGAAAAACCGTGGCCGGCCCATCACGGCCTCGGTGCCCGTGACGTTGCGTCCACCGCGCCAGCCTCGAGGCCGCACTCCTATGTGTGAGGAAAGAGTGAGCCGTGGAGTACAGTGGCCCCAAACACCCCACGGAGAGAATGTCCAGAGACCCTGCCCAAAAGGATCACTCGGTAAGTGTTTGTGTGCCCACCAAACACAGCTTTCAAGTGACTTCAACAGAAATAGTGCCCTAATTGGACAACAATCTAAATACAACGCAAGTAGTAAAGCTTGTGGCGGGAAGCAGAAATAAGAAAGAACTAGAAATAACTGAGAAGTGAAGATATCTCTACCAAAAAGGTCATTTGATTTTAGAAAGTTGCGATTGAATGAAGGTAGAGCACTATGTTGTAAATCAACAACATGAGGTAGTTGTGGCAAGGACTGCTGACCCTAAAGCACCACTTTACGGTGGTGAGGCAAGACAAGTGAGAGATATTATCCTCAAGAGCAAAATACAAAGCCTCAGTTTGTCATCAGAAGCAAACTAATTACCCTCTCCAGAGTCGACTAGTAGAGAGAACCTCAGAGAATGGACTGCATTTACTGCAGGCCCATTTAGGTTCACCAAGCAGCTGTTTGGATAGAAGCACAGTGTAAGTTTTGCTTCAGTTTAACCCAACACTGCTAGAACAGACAGTACAGATGATCAGTGCAATAACATGGCTCAGAATTCACACAACTGCAGTATTGGGCAAGACTTCACAATGAATCACTCTTCCAAGTGTGTTTATAAATTGAGGAGTCTGGACGTGAACCGGATATGAAGAGAACTCGGCAGAGATCTCGCCAATCCTCTGGAGACCATCACCTCTGTTGACAGAGAGGGGTAATGTCCTGGTTTGGTGTTACATTTGGATTATTAAAAGAATTATTCGCTTACAGTCACCCCTTGGACTGCGAATTCTGACCAGCATTGATGGCGGTCATTAACATTTTTACACTTGGACCTAAGCAGGGTGGTCAGATTAAGTTGTGTGTAAAGAACTTCTGACAACGTGGGACTCCAGCAGGTTGCCAGTTAATCATCCACCTAGAGTGTCTGTAGATCAGTGTCTCTAGGGCAGAGCTTCACCTATTCCCACAGTCTGTGATAAATTGGTCAAAAGTGTGTTAAAAGTCATAAAGTATGTTGTCCGCAATTGGAATTGGTCACATCTGTTCTGAACACCACCCAGGCGGCTAAAAATAATGCTTTTGTCTTCTGCTTGCTGTTGTACATGGTGGAATGTTTGTAACAAAAGACAAACCAAAACTGAAAGGATGGCTGTGTCAGACAAGATTTTTAAGCATCATCAATTTGTAGAGGATAGAGGCTATAATATTGGGAATCTGGGAATCCAAGGATTCATGGGGATTTATAGCAAAAGCCGCAACCTTGCTTTTCTCCCAAGTGTTAAAAGTTAATTAAAACATTAAAAAACAAATTCTTTCTCCTTTTGTCAACCTTTAGGTTTAGCCTCCTATCACTGTATGGCTGACGAGGTGGTGTGGAACCCCAGAGGTCCTGACCTTAGTAATTGTACATCACCCTGGGTCAACCAGGTCGCTCAGAAGGTCAGTCAGGGGTCACAGGTCATCTCTGGGAACGTGCAAATCAATGCAATTGTTTAAGTACATACAAATTGGGATAAATACTATTAGTTGAATTGAATAAATGACGTGTACGTTTCACTTAATATTGACTGTGTTTTTCTAAACACTCTAAATGTCCACTTTTATCCTGATCTAGATAAAGAGTGGGGAGAATGCAGCACATATCGCTGCTGTGCTCGTCAATCACACACGGGGACAAGTGTATGCTGGTGATGTCACTTCCTCTGTGCGTCTTATGGAGCAGCTGCTGGACATTCTGGACTTTCAGCTGCAGGCGTTACGGCCCGCCAACAAGGACTCGGCCACACGCAACTATAACAAAGTACACACACACACACACGCACACAGTGCATGTGTGATCTCCACATGTAAAAACCTTTATTTTAAAAGCATTTCATTCTATTGCAGCTTCAGAAGAGAGAGAGAACCTGCAGAGCATTCATTCAGGTAACATTTTCATAGCAACAGTAAAAGCAGAGATGAGTGATATAGTCTGAAAACAATTATAATATCACAGTATTTCCTGTCATTTTGACAGTAACAGTATTGATCACAATATACTGTATATTTCAGCTAAGAACTCCTAAAGAACATACAGGCTTTTTGACTTCCAGGTTGTTCCGACATAAACAGTGGATTGCTGTTTAGAAGAAATGCTAACTCAGATCACATATCTAAAGGTCCCTAAAATTAGCTATTAATTATTTTAAAAATGAAGCAATGTGAAAGAGAAACGGGAACACCAAGGAAAACTACTCAAGGACCACACTGATATTACACAGAAATTGCCGGTGTGTCTGAAACTTGCGATTATAAGGGAAATGTTAAGCTTCAACAACATCGTTAGTGAGCTTCTGGAGTTCAGACAAGACAAGATAACCAGAAGAACATTAGGATGGAAATAAAAAAATCTAACAAGGACATAAAAGCTTTTAACTGAAACGTTTGCACAATAGCTGCTGAAAAAACCCCTAAATTTCAACAAATTTAAGAATAAAAATAATATAATGTAATATAATATAGGAGGCACAGAGACGTAGTGGTTAGCACGCTTGCCTCGTGCCTCCAGGGTTGGGGGATTTTGCATGGAGTTTGCATGTTCTCCCCATGCTTCGGGGGTTTCCTCGCTAGTCCAGACACATGCGTTGTAGGCTGATTGGCATTTCTAAATTGTCCGTAGTGTGCGAGTGTGTGATTGTGCCCTGCGATGGGATCGGCACCCTGTGAAGGGTGTCCCCCGCCTCGTGCCCCGAGTCCCTGGGATAGGCTCCAGGCTTTCCGTGATCCTGTGTAGGATACGCGGTACAGAACATGGATAGATGGATAATATAATATATTATATTTCTCTCTGTCACTTTCTCCCTAGGTTTGTTTATGATCTGCTTCTCTGTCTTTCTGCTCGTACAGGCCATGGTGCAGACGGCCGATAATCTTTTGAGCTTGAAGGCGTTGGACTCGTGGCAGGACATGAACATGACTGATCAGTCTCACACGGCCACCATGCTGCTGGACGTGATGGAGAAAGGCTCCTTCCTGCTGGCCAACAACCTCTATGAGGGGCGATTTAGCGAGCGCGCGCCCAATATTGGTGAGACCCAACAGATATAAATGCTAAAAAATAAAAGGCTAAATAAATTGGTGTTTCTTGGCATTATGGACAACTACAAACCAGTAAATATATTGGAAAAAAACATTTGTTGTACTTACATGTGTATGTATTAGATCTGGAGGTATATGTCCTGAATGCGGATACGGAGATTGGAGATCTGCACTTCCCACACTCATATGACAGTGACAGCACCATCCATCTCTCTGAAGCTACAATCAAACAGTACAGCCGTAATGGTAAACCTTCTGACTCCTTCTTACGTTACATCTATCACATTTGGCAGATGACCTTATGTAGAGCGATTACAGAAGTGAAAGGACATTACATTTATCTCATTTTATACTGAGCAGGTGAGGGTTACGGTCCTTGCTCAGGGGCCCAGCAGAAGCAGCTCGGTAGTGCTGGGATTTGAACTCATGGCCTTCCAAACAGTGGTCCAATGTCTTCACCACTGAGCAACCATCGTCCTCTGTCTTGCTCTCGGTCTTGCTCTTTGTTTTGCTGTCTGTAACAACTGAGAGACAAAATGCCATATTCCGAACCATCCCTTGATCATCTCTTGATGAAATGACATATTACGATTCATCTCTGAAAGCCAGCTGAAAGACAGGTTTAACATGGGGACATGCATGAAAGACATCCAGAAAACATGGTAAAAGCTCAAAACCTGCAACCGATCACTAAACAAATCAGGAGAAAAACAAGTTCATTTTAAGGAGCTAGGGAACCCAAGTGGTAGGGAGCTTAGAGACTAGGAGACCAATGAGCTAAGTAGCAATGGCGCCAAAGAACAAATATGATAGGCAGGTAGATGTTAGAAGACATAGGCACCACCACAATCTAACAGGAGGGAGTTCAGGCCAGAGCTGGTGGTGATGGACATACTCGAAACAGTACCTCCAAACAAACTGTCAAAACTGCTGGTCTGCATGGAGAGGTTGACCCCATAATCAGGTCGGCTTTGTGTGCAAAATTAGGTGTTTTTTTAATTCAGTATATAAGAGTAAATATTTGGTGGTGTGGAAAAAATGTACAAGTAAAACCAGTTGTAAGAGTGGAGATTCAGAGGCAGAGTGAGGATACATATGAAGATGTAGACTATATGACTATAAGGTTTGTGGACACCTACCCATCTCACCCATATGTGGTTCTTCTCCAAACTCATGCCACAGTTGTATAGAATGTCTTTGTACACTGTAGTGTTACAAACTCCCTTCACTGGAACTAAGAGGAGGGCGCACGGTGGCTTAGTGGTTAGCACGTTCACCTCACACCTCCAGGGTCCGGGGTTCGGGGTTCGATGCTCCCTGGGATAGGCTCCAGGTTCCCCCGCGACCCTGAAGAAGGAGTAAGCGGTAGAAGATGGATGGATGGATGGAAGTAAGAGGAACCCAAACACTGTTCCAGCATGACGATGCTCCTGTGCACAAAGCGAGCTCCATGAAGACGTGATGTGTGAAGATTGGAAGAAGGTAGAAGAACGTGAGTGTCCTGCACTCTGAACCTCACTGACCTCAACCCCACTGACTCATCACCTTCGGGATGAACTGGAACTGGAGTCTCACATCACATCACATCCTCACATCATCATCAGCACCTGACCTCAACCTCACTAATGTTCTTGAAGCTGAATGAACATGAATCCCCATGGCCACGCCCTAAAATCTAGTGGAAAGCCTTCTCAGAAGAGCGCATTATCACAGGAAAGAGAGAAGCAAGCACATATGGGTGTGATGGTCAGGGGTACACAAACGTTTAGCCATGTGAACGCGACCAACTAATCGCAAACTAGCTCTCTGCTGCTAGGCTAACGGATAAAGGCGACGCTATAACAACTGATATGAAAGCCGCTGCATTTCCTGGCTTCATTTGTCGTCTCATCTCTCATTCATTTGGAAATTTCATTAGCCGACCACGCAATTAAAAATGTCCATACAGGTACATGAGATATCATTTCTGCCTGAAATAAATGACAGACGTAATAAACGTGCGTGACAGCCTTTTTCCAGTGGAAACGATGTATGAATTCCGATCACAAGCGGCTGCTGGAGATGCATCGTAATGCCGGGTGTGAACGTCTATGAGTCTCGGCTGTCCACTTTTGATCCAATCACCCGGGACACATGTTAACACCAGGTGTGAATGGGGACCAAGAGACAAATCCAGCAATCACAACAAAGGACAAAACACATCGGAACTCGCATAATATCAGCAAGGCTTCGCAATGAGCAAATGTTCATGAAGTGTTCTTTGAGTAAAATCTGCATGGCTGCTCTTCACTACACTATTGACAAAGCAATTAATACAGTGCAAACAAATGATTGGCAATAAATAATTACTCCTAATAACAAAACCATTACATGTTGACATGTATAACCCAATGTTACCTGCACGTGGAGAAAACACACGTATCTGTAGAACACCGGGTCTTGGATTTGGTTCCTCAGGTCATGACACAAAGCTGGAACGTTTGCTGCAACAGCCACTGTGTGTCCCTCTAATCAGATAATACAGTTCCTTATTTTCTGGTGGCTGTGGGATTGTACTGTGTGATTGAATTCGCTGTGGTTTGCAGGTCAGGTGAAGGTGGTGTTTGCGCTTTATAAAAATCTCGGCCCTTTCCTGTCCACCCAAAACGCCACGGTGAAGACAGAGGTGGAGCTAAAGTCAGGAGCGAGGACTCTGGCTGTCAATTCCCATGTAATCTCTGCCTCCATCAATAAAGAGTCCAGCCGTGTGTTTTTGACTGAACCTGTCAACTTCACACTCAGACACCTACAGGTACACACACACGCCACTCTCCTTTACGCCTTAATGCAAGGTTCAAGCCGTTAAAACAGAGAAAGATGTGGTTTGTACATTTCTGTTGGTATTGCTGCAGCTAGAGAATCACTATGGGCCAAACTGCTCATTCTGGAACTACTCGGAGCGCTCGATGACGGGTCAGTGGTCTTCTCAGGGTTGCAGGCTTGTATACAGCAACAACACACACACTACCTGCTCCTGCTCGCATCTCACCAACTTCGCTCTGCTCATGAGCCGCCAGACACCTGCTGTGAGTTTTCACACACACACACACACACAGTCACTAACTAAGTCTTTTCTCTACTTTTTATCCTGATAATATTTCTCTAAAGTTTATCTCCTCTTTTTCTCTTGCCCTGTTTCTCAGTACACGGGTGGCATGCAGGCTCTCATTCTGTTTGTCGTTTCCTGGGTGGGCATGGTGATTTCCCTAGTGTGCTTGGCTCTGTGTATCTCCACCTTCTGCTGCGTAAAGGCCGTGCAGAGCGAGCGCACCACCATCCACAAGAACCTGTGCCTCACGCTCTTCATCTCGCAGCTCCTCTTCCTCATCGGCATGGACAGGACCCACTACACCGTACGTGCAGGCAATCCCAATTCACCAAATGTGATGATTTCAGTAGAAGGAGATGAGTGTGGGGTTAATTCAGTGGTAAGGATGTCACATCTAAAGATGCTCAGTGAAAAGAATGACATTGGATAATGAGAAAGGGGCTGTAGATCGGGTATGAACATTAGGGACACAGATAGGGCATTGACAAAAAAGGCGCCAATCTGGGAAGAACACGGGGGCACAGGTGTGGCAGTGATACAAAGGGGTACATATCTTGTAATGACGCAGCGGAAGTAGATCTAGTAACTAAGCAGGGGATGCAAATCTAGTAAAGACACGTGGGTGCCTATCTGGTAATGACAGAGGGTGTAGTTTTGGTAATGACACAAGACGTAGATCTAGTAAGGACAGGGGGGCCGAAGATGTGGTAAAGACATGGGACAAAGATCTGGTAATAACACAGAGGAGGCAGATGTGGTAATGACATGGGTGCAGATCTGGTATTGACAAAGGGCATATATCTCATAATAACACAGGGGACACAGATCTGATAAGGACACGGGTGCAGATCTGGTATTGACACTGGACATAGATCTGGAAAGGACACGGCGGTGCAGATGTGGTAATGACATGGGACAAATATATGGTAATAACACAGGGGCACAGATCTGGTAATGACACAGAGGAGGCAGATGTGGTAATGGCACAGGGGGTGCAGATCTGGTAATGACAGGGGCACAGATTTGGTCACAACACAGAGAGTAAAAGTGTTTGCCTTATCATCCAGAGTTTGCAAGTTCAAATCCATGGCGAGGAGTCCAAGAGAGCAAAACTAGCCGTGCTCTCAGGGAGGGAGGGGTGGTACACTGTCTCTTCCCTATCGATCACAGCGACACTCGCTAATCATGGGTGTGTGTGAGCTCTTGCATGTGACACAGGGTGGGTATGCTTTCCTCTGAGTTTGTTATTCTGCCCTGTGATGCAGCATGAGCAGTAGTTCGAAAAGATGCATTTGGCTGGCTTCCTGTGTCTCAGAGGAATCACCGTATTCTCCTCTGATTAGAGAATTGGCCAAGACTAAATTGGGGCGGTGGGGGGCGGTGGCAGATGAATGGAGGCTACATTATGTGTGTCTATGTGTGTGTTTCTAGGTGGCATGCCCTGTGCTAGCTGCTCTGCTGCACTTCTTCCTTCTCTCTGTCTTTTGTTGGTTGTGTGTCGAGGCCGTTCAGCTCTATGTGCTGCTGGTCGAGGTGTTCGAGAGTCCGTCCTCACGTAGGAAGTACTACTACACTGCTGCCTATGGCTTTCCTACATTGGTGGTGGCCATTTCGGCCTCCATCGACTACACTGGCTACTCCAGCCCCACCAGGTATGACAATCTTATTATTATGTGTATCATTATATTTAAGAGCTTGCGCTGATCCAAATAAACACAATAAAGCACATTTGTGTGTGTGTATGTTTGTGTATTAACACATATTGTTGCGTAGCTGCTGGCTGCGTGTGGATAACTACTTCATCTGGCTGTTTATTGGCCCTGTCTCCCTTGTTATCCTGGTAAGTTACAAGGAACCAGTAACATAGCATTGCATAAGCCAGCTAATCATACTCCTTTCTTTACATTAAGCTAGCGATCACCTTCCTTGACTATACATACTGTGTTGTTTCTTATACACTTGCAAATTCACTCTGGCTCTAATATGACTGATTCGCCTCACTCACTTACCTAAAATCATTTAATGCGGCAAGATAGTCTTGCTAGATGAACTTGAATTTATAAACTTAAAGTTTTAGTGAGCTGTTTGTTGTCTTTCTTTGTTGTGTGTCACAACTTATGTTGCACCTTTGACTTTTGACCCCTAGCTGAATCTGGTAATCCTAATGGTCACAGTGCACAGGATGATCCGCCATTCTAACGTGCTCAAGCCTGACTCCAGCCGCTTCGACAACATCAAGTATGTCATTTGCGCAGTCATTTGCGCGGTCATTTAGGTGTCATTTGGGTGGTCATTTAGGAGGTCATTTGGGTGGTCATTGGGTGGGGGGGTCAAAGCAGATGTCTGGAGTTCATAGCAGTAGGTATAGCGGTTCAAGGTCAGTGATTGAGGAGAGACTGTATTTATGAAACCACACCTTATTCACTACTTTTTTTTTCACTTTTGTATGAGGGCCATATGCAGACTGTGGAAAAATTATATGCCCCCTCATGATATCCTCTGTTTTTGCATATTTGTCAAATGAAATGTAATATAAGACAAGAAGAACATAAAGAAACACAAAACACAGTTTTTAAATAATCATTTATTTACTGAAGGAAATCAGTTATGCAATACCTATATCACCCATGTGAAAAAGTCATTTCCCCCTAAACTTACTAACTGGTTGTGCCACTTTTAACAGCAACACCTACAAACAAATGCTTCCAATAACTAGAAATCAGTCTGTGACATCGCTGTGGAGAAATGTTGGCTCACTCTTCTTTGTAGAATTGCTTTTATTGATCCACATTGGAGAGCTTTCAAGCATGAACTGCCTGTTTAAGGCCACGCCACAGCATCTCAATGGGCTTCAAGTCAGAACTTGACTAGACCACTCCACAGACCCTGCGCTCTGACCCCAGCTTCCTAACATGCTGGGATATGTGAAGAAAAGAATTTCACTGTGCTGTAATGTATATGTGATCAATAAAGAATCATTATCATTTGACGGCTTGATCTTGTCGGTTGGAACATCGTCTTGCTGTGTAACCCAATTGTGCTTGAGCTTCAGATCATGATCATCTGATGATCAGACATTCTCCTTTAGGATGTTCTGGTAGAGAGCAGATTTCATGCCAGGCTCTGAAGCATCCCCAAACCATCACACTACCACCACCATGCATGACTGTTGATACAATGCTCTTATTGTAGCATGCTGTGTTAGCTTTACTCTAGGTGTAACAGGTCCCATATCTTCTAAAAGTTCCACTTTAAATGAATCAGTCCAGAAAACATTATCCCAACAAGCTTAGGGGTCATCAAGGTGGTTTTTGTTTTTTTGGTGAATGTGAGATAATCTTTTATGTTCTTCTCAGTTAGCAGTGCTTTTCACCATGCAACTCTCCCATGAATGCTATTTTTGCTCAGTCTCTTTCTAATACTGACCTTATGTGAGGACTGCAGCTCCTTAGATTTTTTCCTGGGTTCTTTGTTTAACTGATGTTCAGGTTCTACAGCGCTGACAGTAATAAAACCGGGACGTGTCTAGTCTATTGAACCCAATTATCAATTAAATTTGGTTCATTGGTTGATTGAGTAATTAAGGGGGTAATAGATTTCTCACACCAGGCCAACATTTCTCCATCAGTAAAAGAAATGAACGTTTAAAAACTGTAATTATGTTTACTCTAGGTGTCTTGTTAATTTTGTTTGCATATCTGAACCAATTAAGGGTGACAAATATGCAAAAAATAAAGAAATCAGGAAGGGCTCAAATCCTTTTTCATGGCGCAGTATATATTCCAGGAATGAACTTCAACACTCATACAGTAGTAGAACATTTGTAGTATTTGAGAGAGGATACAAAGACACCAAGGACACGTTCTATGATCTGTTTGATTGAACTTTTTGCATTTAACTTCTAGTTTTTTTTTTTTCATTCTTTCTCGCTCTGGTATCTCTCAGGTGTTGGACACTGTCTTCAGTCATTCTGCTCTTGTTGGTGACTTTAACATGGATCTTTGGCCTCCTCTTCATCAGTGAAAACAGTGCACTCATGGCCTACCTCTTCACATCCTTTAATGCCCTGCATGGTCTGTTTATCTTCATCTTTCACTGTGCACTGCAGAAGAAGGTATATTGCATATGCTTTTATTTAATTTCTTTTTTTATATATATAATCCATCCTTAGGAAATATATATAATAACGGTATAATAATATACATAACAAGGGTTTCACAACTGCTGATTTGACTAGTTTACCAGTAATTCCACATGTAGTGGACTAGCCGGTTCTCTTTTTAATTTTTAATTTTTTTTTAATCATACTAAATAATAAATCTGTGTGTGATGTTATAATGTTTAAAGACATGCTAAATCTTCAAATGCGCTCATATGGACATGGTGGTGTTGATGCTGAAACTGAGAGCACATACTGTAGAGTGGAAACTCCTTATAACTTGATGATGCATGGAGGATGTGCTGTCTACAGCAGTTCAAGCATTTTATTGACCTTTTATTTAGTTTTCAAGGAGGAATTACCTTTTTAAAAAACTAAAAAACAGTCTTGTGCATAACACTATTATTATTATTATTATTATTATTATTATTATTATTATTAAACATTGATTTGGGTCCAGGTTCAGAAGGAGTATGCTAAATGCTTCCGTCAATCATCCTGCTGTGGTCATGCCGCATCTGGTGGTTCTCACGGGTCCCTGAAGAGTTCGCACCGTGGAAACAACCGATACTACAGCGGAGGCCAATCGAGACACAATCAAGTGCACCGACAGGTAACACACTTCAAACCTAATCACTCAAGTCTACACGCCACACAGAATGTTTAACACCTATAACAATTCATGCATAAATGTATGAGAACATCATAACCTGTGTTTTTGTGTGTGTGTGTGTTCAGAGTCGTATACGGAGGATGTGGAATGACACAGTTCGCAGGCAGACTGAGTCTTCCTTCATGGCTGACCTCAACAACACACCCACCCTCAACAGAGGTAACGCATCTGTCTGTCTCTCTACACACATCTGTCTGTCTCTCTACTGACACCACTTGGGAAACTGGACACATCAGCAGGTGTGTGTGTGTGCGGGGGGTGGTTAATGATGGTTTAGTAGTTAGCACGTTTGCTTCGCACCTCCGGGGTTGGGGGTTTGAATCCTGTGTGCACAGAGCTTGCATATTCTGGAGGGGGTTTCCTCCTGTTACTCCGGTTTCTTCCACCAGTCCAAAGACGTGTGTTGTAGGCTGATTGGCATTTCCAGATTGTCCGTAGTATGTGTGATTGTGCCCTGCGATGGTTTGGCCGTCCAGGGTGTTCTCTGCCTTGTTCCCCAAGTTCCCTGGGATAGGCTCCAGACTCCCCACGACCCTGTGTACGATAAACAGTATGGAAATAGATGAATGGACATATCAGCTTGAGTAGGAAACCAAGCAGTGTCTCCAGTCTCCCCTTTTGCAGATCTCAAGTCTCTTGTTTCTAGTTGCTTTGTCTCATTCGTGTGTCTTAAGCATTCTCTCCTACAACTCCATCAGTGTGTAAAATCAGACTAGAACTGTTGTTTCCGTTGGTTTTGTACAAGTGATTATCACAGGCTTTGGACATTACCATGTGTGAGGAGCTGAGAGAAACAACCACACCTTCAGGAGTTATGATGCAAGCTTTATGCTTGCATATTTTACAGGAACTATGGGTAATCATCTCCTGGCCAATCCAGTGTTGCAGACTCGCTCTGGCTCCTCTCCTTATAACACGCTGTTGGCTGAAACATTTAACCCACCCTCACCGGCTGTCTTCAACTCCACTGGTCAGTCTGTGTGTGTGTGTGTATGTGTGTGTATGTGTGTGTGTGTGTGTGTGTGTGTGTGTGTCCTACATTAATATACTCAGTTCTGAGTGAATGTATTTATATGGATTTACTCTGTCTTTTCCTTCTGTCCTTTATTTCCTCCTTTATCTATCTGTAAATCTTGCAATCTCGCTCTCCGTATCTGTCACTGTATCTCTCTGCATTTGTCACGTTACCACCACCTCCTCTTTTTCTTGCTGTCTCTATTTCTGTCTGTCTCTGATCTGCAGGTACCTTCAGAAACTCAAGTACGGAATACCTGTTATAACATTACTGTCTCACGTGTTTATGTTGCTGTTTCTTATCCATGATCACAAACACAACACTTTTATCACTTTTGCCTGTTGTTGTTGTTTTTGTTTTTGTTGTAATATGCATGACAGCAGCCACACTGAAAATATTTGTTTTTATAGTTTAAGATTTGAGTCTGTGTTATATACTAAGTCATGTTCATACACTACCACATCTCCGTCGGTTCCACTAACGTCTTAACGCTAACATCAGAATGTTAATGGGAGTTGAAAATGATCATATAAAACTGATGTTTTCACGCTCAGGTCTAAAAGTCTTGTCAAGATTTTTTTTTTATTCTATCACTCCTCGCTAAAAGAAGTGTTGTGTCAGCTGACTGATTGCTGTTTTTGTTCTGTCCTGTAGAGGGCACTCTATCTCGCAGTCGTGAGTCATGTGGCTTGGAGCCTGTTCGTCTGAATGGAAACTACAATAACAGCTACTCAGTGCACGGTGGAAGTTCTGACCTCCTTGGCAGCGTCGCTGTGGGAGACGTCAGCCCTGCCCTTTTGACCCCCAGAGGGTCAGAGCCTCCAGGAGGTATGAGGAGGAACCTGTCAGATGCGGCAGCACTGGAGAAGATGATCATCTCTGAGCTGGTGCAGAGCAACCTGCGTCCTGCTGCTGATCGCTACAGCAGCAACACGGACACGGAGGCGGAGCCACGGGAGTACATGAACGCAGGGATGGGTCACAGGGAGCCACCCCAACGTCCTCTTCCCCGCCCACCACCGCCACCTCCACAGGATGAAGAGGAACCACTTTACAAGGCTTTGGAGAAGCCCCGCCTTCCCGATAAACCACGTGTTCCTGATAAACCCCATGTGCCGGAGAAGCCCCGCCTCTTGGAGCACACACAGTCAGTGTTCTATCAGAGTGAAGAGGATTCAGAAAGCTTTTCGGCTGAAATTACAGACAGCGTGGGTGGAGTTGGCCCTGACTCCTCCTCCCTGTATGCAAGAGATAGAGACTCTTCCTATCCTGACAGCAGCCCTGAGGGTTTGGGAACTGAGCCTCGTTCAGCCTTGCCCCCTGATGAATTATACTTCAGCACAGGGAGACACGCCCATGTCTCTGCCTTCTACCAGCCCCCATCACGCCGGACCAACGAGGAGGGTCGTCTGGGGCTAGACTCCTCCCACGGAGAAGGCGATGGACAGATGCAGCTGGTGACGAGTCTGTGACTAGGGCGCTGGTGACCAGGACATGGAGATCTAGGGGAGGAAGAAGGAAGAGTGATATCATCATCATCATCCATTACTGTAGAACAGTACTACAGCACTCTACAGTAGATAGTAGATTAACAGCTGTTCTGTAAGAATATCGTTGGTGAGTGAGTCCTAGCCAAGCTGGGTGTCATTGTTCAGTTGTCGCCGTTTCCCACCTGCTGACTAAACCAGGATGGTGAGTGCTAATACACATCCTCTAAATCATATAAAGACAGCCACTGCATTTTTTCAAACTATTCCACATTGGCCATGAGTCTACTACCAAAGGTTCCAGTGTGGTAATGGTATCCCCTCAAGACGGAACCTAATGGCACTTGGGGGAGTGGCTAGCAGCATTGCTTGGTGATTGGCTGTGCATTTATTTTGACACAGTGGCATGAAGGTCCATATCTCTAGGGTCCAAGGTCTGATCTTAAGCTCAGTGTCTGTAAGAGGTTTTGCTTATTGTCCACGTGGTTGTCCTCCAGTTTGCGCCTACCTTTCATCATATATAAGGTGATTTGAGGATTGGCATCAGTTGCCATTAGGTGTGAGTATTGGGCTGGTATACCGTACAGGGGGTAGTCCTGACTTGCACTCGGATTTGCTAACGCACCGAAAAATGAATGAACAAGTAAATTCATGTGGCTTGAGTCCAATGAATTCATTGGTTAACCATATGACTTTTTTCCATTCTAGAAGTTGGTGGGAATCAAAATGGAACTAGAACCCTACTGGTATCACCCAACACATAGTTATGTTCTCTAGCCAGTCCATTCCATGGATAAAAACAACATAACTGATTATTTCCATAGGCACAATTATGGAGTGAGATAGTGGTTGATTTGTGGTATATATGATAAATAAGGACACCCTAGAAAAGCACATTTACCAAGAACCTGATGATGATGATGATGATGATGATGATGATGATGATGATTATGATGATTAGGCAAAGAAAAAGGATGGCTTCCTCCTCTGAGTCTCTGTCTCTTGGTCACCTCCACACCCACCCTGCCCATCTTCACTGCCATCCATCCATCATCTCTCCCTTTCTGTCTCTCTACACTGTATACTTGCCCATCAGATATATCCATCTGTCTGTCGGTTCACATATCTCTGTCTCATTTTCTTGCTCTGCCTTCCTGTGTCCTCTCTGTCTTTCTCTCTCAGGGTGGAGTGTTGGATTTGCGTCTTGGTTCTTATTTGATGTATTGTTCGTTTATTTCTTGTCCTTAAGCCCCTTCAGAAGAATGTGACGCCTTCTCCAGAGACAACAGAACAAAAACTTTTGACATTGCCAAAAACGTCCTTTTTAAAGGGAGCACACACACACACACACACACATACACACACACACACACACATAAACACAGACTTCTTTCTTGCGTTCTCAGTGTTCACACTGAAAGGCCTTCCCCTGAGGTCAGGGGTCAAGATGTTAGTTACATTAAAGGGTCCATGACCTCGACCAGGGATCCAAAATCGGTCTGCTTCGTTCATTTTGCTGCAACCTGTTTGGACTTCTAGGCACCGTGGACCTCAGACATGCCTCAGACAGGGGCCTCACCAAATCAGCTTCTTCGGTTCAGAGACAAGCCAAGCTCACAGCTCCGCCCCTTTTTCTAGACACGTCAAGGAGGCACGAGTAGTCTACTGTCATGTATCTGGTGTAAATAGCGGTAAGAGAATGGAAGTTTGAGAAACTGCTTCTTGTAATATCTGCAAATGTTACAAACAAAAGGAAACAAAATCACATAAAAGGATGTGTAGAAGACCTGAACGATACTCTATATCTTTCACTAGTCTCTCCCTCTGTCTCTCTCTCTCTCTCTCTCTCTCTCTCTCCTTCTCATTCACTCTTTTCTGTCTTTCCTCCATTTTTGCTCTTCCGCTCTGAGAGGGTGACAGAAGGACGGGATTTTGTTAAAGAGATAGACGAGAAATGTGTTTTTATTAAAAAAAATTATAATAAAACAAACCGCTGGGTTGTTGTTGTTCTTGTTTTTTGTTTTGTTTTCTCTTCAACACACCACAAAAAGAGGGAGCAGGTTTCCGTAAAAGTGTTTGTCCAAACAGAGACGAGAGGAATAAAATGTAACTTCTCATACAAAATAAACGAGTATAAGGAACGACGGACTTATCAGAATGTGTCATGAACGTAATTGACTTAATTCAATGAAATAAAAATGAAACAGGAAAAGGATATTCCACGTTCCATCTTATAGTCTTACAAGAACCTGAAGTGCATGGAACTAAGCAGAAGATACCACCAAACAACACACCGTAAGCCAGAACCTATAGCAAAACCATTCTAAGACGGTTAGCATGGCAACAGGCAGTGTACTGATCATCTGCGTACTCGTTTCCTAGGAAGGTTTCAGGGTTTTCTTAAGTTTCACACCTTTTACACAAATCAATTACACTGTAAACAAATCAGACTCCATTCAGTTCTCAAGAACATGTCTTTTCCTTAGATGATTACTTCTCAACAAGCGAATGATACGGTTCCTGTTTTCACGCATGTTATAGCAGCTATAAACCATCACGTCTTTACCAGCCTCTCTTTTTTTCTCGTTTTTTTTTTTTTTCTCGTCACACTACCAAAGAAACGCAAAGCGTACGTTCCTCTATCCTGAAGAGGTTGGAAGACTTACTTTAAGTTACGTCTTTAAGTTAAATGAACTTAAAGTTTACCTCTGAGTGTTACAAAGCACTGACACTGGAGACTCCTTCCATAAACATAAAGTCTTCTTCACAATATCAACAATTAATAAATATATATATTTTTGTAATTTAGACTATACACCATACACCCTGTGAATCAGCTGCTACTATAGAAAGGGTAACATATTACAACAAGCACGTTATTGTCCGAGCAGCTGTTATTGTTTATTAATCAACACCTTCTGATCAATTGAAATCCAGTGCTTGTTTTGAGAAGCATGCTTGCTAATTGTTTGTGACTGAGTTTTAACCCATGCATTCTCCAGGTCTGAACACCACAGAGCTGTGGTGTTCCCACTGTGGGATTTTCTTGGAGTAGCAACTGCTGGCTGAAAGAAAATTAAATAAACATAGCCATTGTGGAATTACAGATGGAAAAATCCTCCACTGCAATGATATTAAAAAATGGAATGGAAATTCAGCATCACTTGTGCTTCCAGATTTTAACCACCAGGTGTCAGTAGTGCACTAGTACCTGACCGTCACACCCGTATGTGGCTCTTCCTTAAACTATTACCACGAAGTTTGAGGCACGTGATTGTCTAGGACGTTTTTGCATGCTTTAGCATTAGAGTGCCTATACCCGGTTAGGCCCATGTGCCCTTTAAGCCCCGTTTCAAGTTTGAGGACAAACAAAAAAAGACAGAAAATTACTTTGTGCTGCCCGTTATTTTAACCAATCCAGCTATTTGTTACCTCCATATCATTTTTTATTGCACAGCAGCCACATTTGCCAATGTTGAATTAGCCCCACCTCTTTGCATGGAGTCTCAGGTGACCTTACAGGAAGTCAATAAAAACCTTTGGAGAGATGAATATTTTTTAAAATGAGGTTTTTTTTGTTTTGTTTTGTTTTGTTTTATAAAGGGACACATTAGTGACAGTGGAACCATGTAAACCCAGTAGGCTCCATTTAAACCCATCTAAAAATTTTTCAATTACGTGTCCCACTAATTTTGAACAATTTTCATTTTATTCTTATGTGAAAGTGTTTGATAATAACAATTCTTTGTATTCTTTTACCATACTGACCTCAGTTTCAGTGAAGCCAGAGGACAGACAGCAGCTTAATAAAGTTGAGGAATATGTCAAGGACATTAGACGTTGGATGATTATTAACTTCCTCTTACTTATTTCTACTTATACAGAAGAACTTGTACTAGGACCACATGTAGCTAGAAGTAATCTTTCTGATCTCACAGTAACTCTGGATGGACTTTCTGTTTCATCATGTGCAGCAGTAAAAGACCTTGGAGTGATTATTGACTCCAGTCCATCATTTGATGCTCATGTAGATAATATTACTAGGATAGCCTTCTTTCATCTCAGAAATATTTCTAAGATAAGAAATATATTGTCACTACATGATGCAGAAATATTAGTTCATGCTTTCGTCACCTCTAGATTAGATTACTGTAATGCCTTACTGTCTGGATGTTCCAGTAGGAGCATAAACAAACTCCAGTTAGTCCAGAATGCAGCTGCTAGAGTCCTAACTAGAACCAGAAGATACGACCACATCACCCCGATCATATCCACACTGCATTGGCTCCCAGTAAAATCTCTCATTGATTATAAAATACCACTATTGACCTATAAAGCGCTTAATGGTCTCGTACCACAGTATCTAAGCGAGCTTTTGGTCTTTTATGATCAGCCACGCCTACTTCAATCAAAAGGTGCAGGTTATTTGTTGGTAATTGGAATAGTGAAGGCTACAGCAGGGGGAAGAGCTTTCTCTTACAAAGCCCCACAGGTATGGAACAGCCTTCCAATTAGTGTTCGGGACTCAGACACAGTCTCAGTGTTTAAGTGTAGGCTGAAAACATATTTGTCAAGTCAGGCATTTTGTAAATATTTTTTTTTCTTAGGTAAAGGAGCAGATGTAGAAGCTCACAGGCATAGCGTGTTGTGGTGAACGGAGATGTTTGTTGATGGTGGAGTGACTGACCGCTTTATGTCCCAGGGAGCCCTCATGTCTGTGTTACCTTCTGGCTCTAGTTATGGCTTCTGGCTTTTAGTTATGCTGTCATAGCGAGTCGTTCCGAGTTCCTGCTTTCAGTCACGCAAAGTACATTTTCCTTAACCATTACATTACAATAAGCATATCTAATAATCTCTCCCTCTCGTTCCCTTTCTCTCTTTCTGTTGAGCTACTTGATACTCCTGAGATACCAGTGATCCTGACCCCTTCTGCTCTCCAGACCTGCCTGATCCATCCTGATGTCCTATTTCTGGTTGGAGTTCTCAATTGGAAGTCACATGCTGCTGCTGAGGATGTCCCCACATTGTACAGCCTAAAGATCACTGAGATTACTGAGGATGGGACCACTTAAAAACTTAAGTCCAAAGACATGTTGTACACTGATTTTCTTAATCTTATGTGAATGGGTGTCTGATTGTACTCTGGCATGGGTTCATCCTCCAAAATCTGTTTTTGCTGTACACTGAAGACATTTAGGTTCGAGAAACAGTAAAGTAAGACAAGCGTAAGACAAGGAAACAGTGCAAACAGTGGCTATATATAGGAGTGCTTGTTAAATGTGATACAGGTGCAGGTGGTCATGTGACATTGATGTAGTACAGTGTAGTGGCTGCTGGGAAATGAAGTCCAGAGTTCCTTCCTTGATACATTACATATACTTTATTTTGCAAGTGTTATTATAATTTTGGAATTGGAAATAAAATTTTGGGATCAACCAAACCTGCTAATGTCAAACTTAAAAATTACAAACTTATAATTATGAATAGCAAAAATACAGTCATGACTCAAATGGTAGTCTTTTTTTTCCAAATTTATGAACTCAATAATAATTTTCAGTTGCGAACTAACAACATAAATAGCTGAGGTGTGGATTCAAGAATCTGCTAATCTTGAATGAATGTCTTACAATAAATGTGGCCAAGAGCTGCATACTATCCTAGAAAGAGGCAATTTGATTGACATGGCAGCCGACCAATCACACACCTTTTCTCACAGACCAAGAGAAAGTTAGCTTGAGGGTCAGGGTTAGGGTCAGGGTCAGGGATAGGGTCAGGTTCAGGGATAGGGTCAGGGTCAGGGTTAGGGTCAGGTTCAGGGTCAGGGTCAGGTTCAGGGATAGGGTTAGGGTCAGGGTCAGGGTCAAGGTCAGGGATAGGGTTAGTGGTGAATCTTTATTCACCACTAACTGCTTCTAATAATTTGACATGGTTGGAGTCTGTGATTGTTGTTTTGTCTAGTGACTATATGAAGTAACAACGGTCTTCTTGGCCAGAGTGCTAAAATATTTCAGCTGAGTTGGCTCAGGAAGTGGAAATGGAATGCCTTCCAAGTGTAGCAGACAGCGCTGCTCCCGAATTCTTCTTAGCCCACTCATACCTCCTCCCTGTCTAACAACCAAGTGCCAAGAGTTCATGTTATACAGCAGTCAGGTTCTAGGTATTAGAAAAACTGAGTTATAATTTGACATTTGTACTTTTCTCTCACCCAGTTAATACATACATGCTTAGCATTGAGTTATTGTAGGGTGACACTACCTTTGTACATTCCTAGACTTCTTCAAATTTGTTGCTTTTCAGTTACGTTTACATTTGCGGCATTTGAAAGACGCCCTTATACAGAGTGACTTATATTCATCTCATTTATACAACTGAGCAGTTGAGGGTTAAGAGCCTTGTTCAGGGGCCCAGCCATGGCAGTGCTGGGATTTGAGCTCATGACCCTCTGATTAGTAGCCAATGTCTTAACCACTGAGCTACCACTGCCCCTGCAGGTTGTATGTCTCAGGGTAGGTTCTATGAACCAAACACGGTGTATACAACAAAGTGTTTTCCTATCTGGTTCTAAGCAGAACCCTCTTTTTAAATGTTAAGAACCCTTAGTTATGCAATGTACCCTTAAAAAAACCCTTGAACATACTGAGTTTAGTGTGTATCAATTTGGTAAGTGTGCAGTACAAACTCCAAATTATTTCTCGTTATTATTTTTGTCATATCTAGAACCTGTCATTTAAAATTGAGCTCTTTTGGTAACCTAAACCCTCCTAAAAATGGTTTTACTTGAAATCCGTTCGGATTGGGAAACACTCTGTTTTAGGGTTCTGTATACTGTACCGTTACGGACTCTCTGGACAACCAAAGAACCTATTAAGAGTCTGCATGTTTTAAATGGAGTACGAATGTAAGAAGACAGTGTATACCACATATAAAGGCATAAAGCTAAAACGTATCCCTCTGGGCAAACCCTTAAAGGTTCTACAAGTATGTAAAAACCCAAATTAATGTCCTTTTTTTTTTTGTAATACCTAGAAGATGTCATTTAAAATTGAGCTATGTTGGTACTTGGTACACTCTTCTGAAGGACACCTAAACACTGCCAAACATGGTTTAAGTTGAAATCCTTTTGGATGGTGAGCCACTCTGTTTTAGGGTTCCACGTACCTTTAAGGACTCGCTGGACAACCAAAGAACCTATTAATAGTCTGCATGTTTCAAAGCATATGGGAATATTAGAAGCTAGTGTATCCCAAACATGTCTCAGTTCTAACAATTCTAGTGTTGTCTAGGAATGTACAACATCTGTGTGACATGAGTCAATACTTCCATTATATATAAACGGCCCACAAGTTGAAACAGGCGCTATGGATTCCAGTCTGTCTGCTTATGAGAGGGAAAGTACACGTTGATTTGGGATGTGATTGGTCGAGTTGCATGATGCAACTCTGTGTGAGTCGTGTGTCACATGGGTATAAATTTAGCACTATTTAAGGAGGGAATACCACAAAGTAGTCACAACCCAGAGAGAAGATACGGTAATGAAACACATCTCAACTGACTTGCATGATTTCCCTGTGATCTATGGCCTAAAACAAAAGAATAGCATCAATGTATTTTCACAGTTCAGATGATTCCAGAAACAAAAGAATTATAGGTAAAAGTGATAGAATGTTTTCCTCCTGCCTCCCAAAAACATGCTAGGTGGTTTTGCTATGCTAAATTTCTCCTAGGTGTAATTGAGTATGTAAATGGTCCCCTGCAATGGAATGGACTGGCATACCATTCAGGGTGTATTCCCAGCTCACACCCACTGTTTCATGGATAGACTCCAGATTCACCCAGACTCTGGCCAGGATACAGCACTTTCCGAAATTGAGTAAGTTAACTCTCCAAGGCACTGTTATGGAGAGTCATGTTTTTTCATTTCTGGCTTCTACTTCTTCCCAGCAGAACATTTTTTGATCCACTGACATATGGAAAGTGCCCCAGAATCTCCCTAACTTCCAGTCAGGACAATAGGACAAACTATGTCCTGTAGATGCATTCCCACTGTATTGTGATCATTAACCCTTGCTCACTCTCATATTGCACGGGACCCCCATATACACCCAATACACATTAACTACTACACAGCACCAAACAGTAACTCAGACTCAGAGTACACTAGCACTGACAGACTGGTACGTTTATCAGATGCATTTACATTTATTCAGTTGGTATTCACCAATGTACAAAGCAACAACTGGGACCAGATATGACTGTGCAGTTAAGGGTTAAGTGCCTTGATCTACTGTAGGTGCTGGGATTTGTCATATGGTGCTTCATTTTAGCAGTCCATATGTATTATCATATCAACAACAGATATAAAGACCGAGAGAGATATCGAGGCAGAGAGAAGTGACTGGGACAACATGATCTGAGAATGTAAAACAAACTGATGAGTTATTCACTCCATTATACAGTCCCCGCTTAAAGTATTGGAACAGTGAGGTCAATTCATTTGTTTTTGCTATACACCGAAGGCCTTCAGGTTTCAGATCAAAAGATTGGTTTATTCTTTTTAATAACAAATGTCGTCTTCACAAGTGAAACCGAAGCCTAAATCCAAGAGTGGATGTTCAGAGCTGTTAATTGTTTTAAAACCAATCTAACAGGACACACCTGTCAGTCACATGTTCTGATATTTATGATCACTTATGCCATGTTCTAAGTTGTTTAACACGTCTAGATATACCATACATATCAGAAAACGAAAGCTGATCTATTATCTCATATTCCTGTTTGTACTCAAACACAAATATATATATATATATATATATATATATACAGCTGTCAATTTGATATGTTCATTTAGTCTGATTAATTATGGAAAAAATAATGCATTAAAAAGGATTAAGGCATTTAACCTGCCCCACCCCGCCCCAGACCTGTACCTGCATGCAACACCAGTCCCAAAAATTAAGTCGTGATCATGAGAAAACGAAACAGGAAAAAAATAATAATGCATGGCCCCTTAGGGCTTCTGTAGATAATTGTGGACTGTAGGCCTGTTAATATGGTGGAAGTGGGTTGATGGAAACATTTTGAATCGTGTCCTCTGGTACAACCTAGAATTTATTACACATAAACTTTTATGTTGTATCTGTCACGAATCGTGACGGAGCAGAGATAGGACGGATGCAAGTGCAGTATGAACGGTTGTTTATTGGAAAGAGAGACAGGCAGACAAATCCAAAACGTGATCCAAAACGTAATCCACAAACATGCAAGAGGTCAGGCGATTGGCAAACAGGCATACACGGGGCAAGGCAGGAATCTAGGTCGATAAACAAAACAAGAAACGAACTATGACGAGGGACTGGAAGAGGATAATCCAGCACGAACTAACTCTAAACATGGACCGTAACTATGACTATGATACGAGCTAAACCAACTCCAAACATTTAATCTTCCGCGTTGTGTGCTGGGAGGCGCGCGGTATATATGCGGACATAATCAGCGTCTAAACTGCTAGCAGCTGAGAGCAATACAGACCCACGTGAAATCCCAGCCAATGACAGAACAGGGAGGAGACATGACAGAAACATAAACAAAACACACATGTCCAGATATCACTACGGTCAACAATGGGAAAGCAGGTGCTCGCGCATTCGCGCTTAGAGCACGCTGCTTAAAGGGGGAATCGTGACAGAACCCCCCCCCCAAAGGCACCTCTCCCGGAGTGCCATGAGTCATCCCATTTAATTGGCGGACCCGGCCCCCTGGACTGAATGTCCCAGGCAGAGCCAGGAAACTGCACGGTGTTCTTGGCGGCACAGGGAAGCGGAGCGACGTCCTTGGCGTAGCAGGGAAGCAGAGCGACATCCACAGCCGGGCAGGCAGGCTGAGTGAAGTCCTCGGCGGAGCATGAAGGCAGAGCGACGTCCTCGGCAGAGCATGAAGGCAGAGCGACGTCCTCGGCGGAGCATGAAGGCAGAGCGACGTCCACAGCTGGGCAGGCGGGCTGAGCGAAGTCCTCGGTGGAGCATGAAGGCAGAGCGACGTCCTCGGCGGAGCATGAAGGCAGAGCGACGTCCACAGCCGGGCAGGCAGGCTGAGCGAAGTCCTCGGCGGAGCATGAAGGCAGAGCGACGTCCTCGGCGGAGCATGAAGGCAGAGCGACGACCACAGCTGGGCAGGCAGGCTGAGCAAAGTCCTCGGCGGAGCATGAAGGCAGAGCGACATCCACAGCAGGGCAGGCAGACTGAGCGAAGTCCTCCGCGGAGCATGAAGGCAGAGCAACATCCACAGCCGGGCAGGCAGGCTGAGCGAAGTCCTCGGCGGAGCATGAAGGCAGAGCGACATCCACAGCAGGGCAGGCAGACTGAGCGAAGTCCTCAGCGGAGCATGAAGGCAGAGCGACATCCACAGCCAGGCAGGCAGGCTGAGCGAAGTCCTCGGCGGAGCATGAAAGCGGAGCGACGACCCCAGCTAAACTGGAAGGCAGAGCGAAGTCCCCTGTAAGGCCAGGGAGAGGAGCATGGGTCTCTGTGCGGCCAGGGAGAGGAGCGTGGGTCTCCTCGAAGCAGTAGGGGGGAACGACGTTTGCCATGGAGCCGGAAGGCTGAGCGACGACCTCAGCTGAACAGGGGGGCTGAGCGACGTCCACAGCTGAACAGGTAGGCTGAGCGACGTCCACAGCTGAACAGGGAGGCTGAGCGACGTCCACAGCTGAACAGGGAGGGTGAGGCTCTGAGGTCACCAGGTGAACCTTGGGCATGGGCGGAGCTTGGCTGGCTGTGTCAGCAGACTCGGGCGCGGGCGGAGCTTGGCTGGCCATGTCAGCAGACTCGGGCGCGGGCGGAGCTTGGCTGGCCGTGTCAGCAGACTGGGGCGCGGGCGGAGCTTGGCTGGCCGTGTCAGCAGACTGGGGCGCGAGCAGAACTTGGCTGTGCGTGTCAGCAGACTCGGGCGCGAGCAGAACTTGGCTGTGCGTGTCAGCAGACTGGGGCGCGAGCAGAACTTGGCTGTGCGTGTCAGCAGACTGGGGCGCGAGCAGAACTTGGCTGTGCATGTCAGTAGTCTTGGGCGTGGGCTGAACTTGGGCGACCGGGTCGGTAGACTTGGGCGTGAGCAGCATTTGGTCATTAGGCTGAGATATTAGCAGAGCTTGGTCAACTGGATCAGCAGGCTTGAACGTGAGCTCAGGGACGTGAGACTTGGCTTGGACCTCAGGGACGTGAGGCTTGGCTTGGACGTCAGAGCCTGGAGGCTTGGCTTGGACGTCACAGCCTGGAGGCTTTGCCTGGACGTCACAGCCTGGAGGCTTGGCCTGGGCTTCAGAGCCTGGAGGCTTGGCCTGGGCTTCAGAGCCTGGAGGCTTGACTTGGGCTTCAGAGCCTGGAGGCTTGACTTGGGCTTCAGAGCCTGGAGGCTTGACTTGGGCCTGGACCTCAGGGACTGGAGGCTTGACTTGGATCTCAGAGACTGGAGGCTTGACTTGGATCTCAGAGACTGGAGGCTTGACTTGGACTTGGATCTCAGAGACTGGAGGCTTGACTTGGATCTCAGGGACTGGAGGCTTGGCTCGGACCTCAGGGACTGGAGGCTTGACCTGGATCTCAGGGACTTGAGACTTGACCTGGATCTCAGGGACTTGAGACTTGACTTGGATCTCAGGGACTTGAGACTTGACTTGGATTTCAGAGTTGAGCTCTACATGAAGTTGCCTGTAGTAGTGGGTAAACGGCAGGGCAGGTTCGCCTGCCAGACTTACCCCCCTGAGAAGTTGTTCTAGCTTGTCCTTCGCCTCCGGACTCCAGAATCGCACCATGAATTCCCCCACAAACTGTTCTACACCATCCAGGTTCCTACAGTGCTTATCCAGTTTGAGCTGCACCCATTGACGGGCCGGTCCAAAGAACCGGGACCACATGAATCGGAGCCATTGCTTCTCCTCTGTCTTAGGGTCTAACAGGCTGGCGAAATAGTATTGACAGTCTACCAGAAAATATTCGGGGCACCGAAAAATCCGTCAAATGGATCAGGAAGCTCCATAAATGTCCATTGTGGGAAGTGGACGGAGTCCATAGCGGGGACGGTTGGCGTCGACTTCCGGGTTCTGCGTCTCCTCCGTTCTCCTGCTGCATCCATGTTTATGGCGGAAGATTCTGTCACGAATCGTGACGGAGCAGAGATAGGACGGATGCAAGTGCGGTATGAACGGTTGTTTATTGGAAAGAGAGACAGGCAGACAAATCCAAAACGTGATCCAAAACATAATCCACAAACATGCAAAGCAAGAAACGAACTATGACGAGGGACTGGAAGCGGATAATCCAGCGCGAACTAACTCTAAACATGGACCGTAACTATGACTATGATACGCGCTAAACCAACTCCAAACATTTAATCTTCCGCGTTGTGTGCTGAGAGGCGCGCGGTATATATGCGGACACAATCAGCGTCTAAACTGCTAGCAGCTGAGAGCAATACAGACCCACGTGAAATCCCAGCCAATGACAGAACAGGGAGGAGACATGACAGAAACATAAACAAAACACACGTGTCCAGATGTCACTACGGTCAACAACGGGAAAGCAGATGCTCGCGCATTCGCGCTTAGAGCACGCTGCTTAAAAGGGGAATCGTGACAGTATCAAATAAAATGATGCATTTCTTTCTAAAGCTACTTTTTGTAATGTTTATTCAATGCTTTTCTCATCAAACACAATAATGACGTTAAACTGATCTTTTAAGGGGTAATTTCTCCGGCAAATTTATGTGTAACACATCATGTAATTCATTCGATTCAAAAGTTTGACAGTCCTAATATATAAATATAATCAACTCTAACATTCAAACCATCTGGCTAATTTTGTGTTGGTCCTCCTTGTGCCTCCAAAACAACTCATTGACTCAACAACTTACAAGACCTCTGAAGGTGTGCCGTGGTATCTGGCACTAAGACGTTAGCAGCAGATCCTTTAAGTTCTGCATGTTGTGAGGTGGGACCTCTATGAATTGGACAGATGCTCCAATGGGGAGTTTATAGACGTTGTATCCGATCAGCCACAACATTAAAACCCGTTATATATACTGCAGTTATATACACTGCCTGTCAGTGAGAAGTACCTGACTGTGAGATACGATTGGTCAAGCTCCATGATGTAATCATGTGTTTCTGTCCATGACATATTACACAGAATAAATTTAGCACTGTGTAAAACAGGAATAAAGACGTACTGTAAGAAGACAACCACAAAGCACTCGATATGTTTATATGTTTTTGTCACTGACTGACCCTCACGAGTATCCGTTGTCAAATTATTGAACTCGTGTGGCTGCTGGGATTTCCCAGTGATTTATAAACAAAAACTGAAAGTGTTTATTCACAGCAAACACAGCTTGGAAAATGAATTATAGGTAAACGCTTGTTCAGGAATTTGTGAAAGAGGAACACAGCAGAAACTTCTCTCTGTGTGAATTCCTTGAACACGCATGTATATGTCTCTGAAGACCTCTTATTGGAACATTAGGGAATGTTTCTGGCTCTTTCAATCTTCCAGAAACACTTTGTAATGGGGTTTGTCTGGGTCATATTCCGTCTACCTGGAAAATCTGTCTGTCTGAGTGGACATGAAGTGCTGCTTTAGTGGAGTAAACATTTATATGTTAAATTAGGCACACAAAAAAACATAGACAGAAAAAAGAACTATCTGTATATTTATCTACGTTCCTTGCCTTCAGCACTATTGCAAAACAAGGTGGTGATGTCACTGGTGATTGTGTTGCAGGTTCAATCCTGGGGTATCAACTTTGTTCTGATTGGCCAAATTGCATCAACGCATTGATGAATGTGATAATAGGAGTTTTTAGTTGTATGGTGCAATCCTGAGACAAAGACTTCTGTCATAAACCAACATTATTTAAGACAGGATATGACACACACACACACACACACACACACACGTTTAAACATGCCGAAAAGACTGAAAGTGTATGCTTGGGAAAACGGCAAAAACAATAATTGCACAGGTGTGAGCAAATGTTTTCCAACCTGACCCCCCCCCCCCCCCCCCATGGTTTTTGGCTGATAAAGTTTATAATTTATTAAAAAATGTACACATTTTATAATATGTCTAAAAACAAGAAAAAAAAAGGAAAGGAAAAAAAAGTTATAAACAAACAACATAAACCAGGTTAGAAAGTAAGTTAAGGTAATAAATGTAAAGGTTGGGCACAGGGAACAATTATATGTTAGAATATATTAAGCATTAAACACTATTTAAGCCTTTTCGTTACTTGTGATAAACATCTTGTTGGTAAACATGAGACTCACTGTGTGCATTTCATTACTTTCTGTTTATTTATTTAACTAATAATGGGATGTTTTATGAGATGAGAGCAGCTTAAAAAGCAGCGAAAGACATTTTAATACAGTCTATTTTCATGATTTCGTCTGTATTTGTTTTTCCTATTTTTTCTGATATTTGTTTATTTATTATTATTTATTCTTTCATTTATTATTTATTATCTTTTGTATTGTATTTGTGACTGTGAAGCATTTTCAGCTATATATCTGTTTAAATGTATTATAAAAATGTCATTTCTTTGTGATTGTGGGTGCGCAAACTTTTGCACTGGACTCTTTCGTCCGTTCCTGTAGTATTACATACTGTGGCGATGATGTGCTGATGATGTGCTGTGCTGAATTATAAATAAATTATATATTAATTATGTAATAATTCTATAATAAAGATGGTGGTGTATGATTGAGGTGTATGATGTCAGGGTATGTCCCTAATTCAAACACACACACACACACACACACACACACACACTGAAAACAGTGAGTGTTCAGGGATCTAAAATTAGTAACAGCGACTGTAATGTGTTGTAATGTGTACTAGGCCTAAACACTGCTCCGTCCAATACTCCGTTTTTACCCAATAGGGAACTAAAACTCTGTGTGTTTGTGTGTGTGTGTGTGTGTGTGTGTGTGTGTGTGTGTGCGTGCGTGTGTGTCTGTGTGTCTGTGTGAAAACCCAGAAGACACATGATTCTTTCACACGCTCAGCATCAGTTGACCTGCGAGTGTTTCCCTGAATTTATAATAATAATATGACAGTAAAGACAGAGAGAGAGCGAGAGAGAGAGAGAGAGAGACAGAGAGAGAGAGAGACAGACAGACAGACAGACAAAGAGAGCAAGACTGCAAGAAACAGAGAGAGAGAGAGAGAGAGAGAGAGACACAGACAGAAGTGAAAAAGAGGCAGACAGACAATCAAAGAGAGCGAGTCTGAAAGAAACACAGAGAGAGAGAGAGAGAGAGAGAGAGAGAGAGAGAAAGAGAGAGACAGAGAGAGCGGGAAATAGAGAGAGAGACAAAGAGAGAGACAGCAAGAGAGAGACAAAGAGAGAGGGAAACAGAGAGAGAGGGGGGGGACAGAGAGAATCAGATAGAGAGAGAAACAGAAAGAGAGAGAGACAAACTGAGAGAGAGAGGGGGAAACAGAAAGAGAGAGAGACAGACAGACAGACAGAGAGAGAGAGGGAAACAGAAATTGAGAGAGAGACAGAGAGAGAGAGGGAAATAGAGAGAGAGAGAGAGAGAGAGAGAGAGAGAGAGAGAGAGAGAGAGAGAGAGAGTCACACTGAAAAAAGTTGCAGAAAGCAGAAATCTGTGGTGGAATCGACTCTTTCTGTCACGTCTCTGACGTGGTGATTGTTTGTGATTATAATATTGCATCAGTGTAGAAATTTTACTGTTTACATTTGAAAAGGTTTTCCTGTGTTACGTGTTCAGCTCTCGTTCTGAAATCAGACCATCTCATGTTTACACACTAAACATTTATCATCACTGAGGCTACATATATCTCACAGGCAGGTCACACAGGACGACAATAACGGTCATGACATACCAACGAGACACAAAATATAACCAACTTGTTGCTTGCTAATGTGAATGTATCTGCAAAAGTTGTCAGTTGTAGTCTTTGGAAAGACAGGAGAGCTCCTCCTGATCAATTTCTAAATGGTTAATGAAGGGAGAAGCTGCTGGATTCCTTCAGAGCCCTGCACCTGCGTCGGCGCAGTTTGTTGGCCGTCTTCCTTTGATATTAGAGATCCATGCTTCCTAGAAGGGCTCTTGTGTGTATCTAGATGATAAAATTCTGGACTGGATCAGCTCTTCTTCAGTGCCTGGGAAGAGTCCTGCTGATGTTCAGCTCTCGTGACAGATTGATAGCAATGAGTAGCTGCTGATAGGTCCATCACACAAACAGGTGTTTTTCATACATCATATCCTCTACAGTCTGGAGGAAAGTGCGAGCTGTGACAGTCCATGTCAGTTTTTCTCCTACACTGGTAGATGGAGGACAGAGACACAGTGCTATGCTGTCCAGAGTTCCTCTGGATTCCCATGATCAATGACCCTGGTGGTGCTAAGGTATCAGGGTACAGGATATTAGCAACAGTACTCCAAACATATACGACAGCCGGAGCAGGACCCAAGTCCACAGAGACAACTTGGCACACGCCTTCTCCGCTACTCCTTTCCAGTCCTTATTCTGAAATTATATAATTATATTCCGGTCCTTATGCTGCTCCTAAAAACACCCCCTAGATATTTCAATTCTACATTTCCCTCACTGTAGAGTCCCAAGTAAAAATGGACACCTTTTTGCTTCTGCTATTTGTCCAAGTTAACATTAATAGCTGCTGCAGCTCAGAGCTTGAACTTCCTGTTACTGTCTGATAAAAATGGTCATTTCATCTGCAGTACAATACAACAATACATTTTCCTGCATCCCCCTCATGGACTTTCCCTGGAGTTCAACTCTTTATCTGTACAACAGTGGTTATAAAATTATTATTTTTTTCCGTGGCCCAATATAAGGTCAAACGAAAGTGTGTTGTCAATCTAGATCCTGAAGATCTGTAGAGGGTTTAACAGTGACGTCCAACAATACTGACTGAGAATCATGAAGTCTTTCAGGGTCTTCAAGAGATGTGTAGTCTATACTTTTTTCCCTACAATTTGTTTGTATGCTAAAATTCTACTAAAATGCTCACAGAATAAACAAACAATTGTATAGAGTTGAGGTGATGTTTATTAAAACATTTTGACAGATTGTAAGATTTGGAGTCGATGCATCTTCGTACAAATCTCCCTCCATCAGGGAAGACAAGAGTCCCACTACCTTCCATCTGAAAAGCTGTTAAAGACCAAAAAGAGTGTTGGTTAGATGTTAGCTACAAAATATGGACAAACTAGTAGTGTCGCCCCAACACTGAGGAAGTGGTACAGGATGTTCACTGTTGAAGCTGAAGCGATAAGAAGTTAATTATCACTCACTGAGTTACAATGAATATATTTATGAGAGCTCCCTGCCTAAATATCACAAACTCGGCCAGGCGTTAACTCAATGTGGTGCCCTGTACAGTACAGGTAGTAAGACCCAACCAAAAAAACCTGGCACCAAAGATAGACATGGACCTAGAAATGCCATTCTAGCCTTTACATAAATCTAGCTCTTACACACAGCCCTTGATCAAATCTGAATGCAGCTCACATGCTAATGCAACATGTCATGCTACATATCATTATTTCCATCCTAAATGGCCTGTATGAGGACTACATGCAAAACCATTACAGAAAATGTGTTTAAAATCTATTGCACACATATGCCAAACAAGGCAAGCCCAAGAAAGATAACCATACCAAGCACAGAGATGCTCAGCAGCCAAACACCAACACGAGACATGCACTGGCTTTACAAGCATCACTACCTGAGCATACGAAAACCATCCCTCGATATCAAATCCACAACAACATCGCATATATGCTCAGAAATAATGGTAAATAAGCCTTGCCTTTAGCAGAACATCTTCTTTCTTGACTTTGTGGATTCTCTAGAATGTGCCATGTGTCACAATAACCAGAGGAGAGATGGACGCAAACGCACTTAAAGCTTTTATTAAGAGGCAGGCAGACAAATCCAAAACCGTACAGCAAAACGAGGAACAGAGTCACAGGCAAAAACCAGAATCACAAAACACAAGAACGAGAACGAAATCAATAACCGGGAAAGCAAGCCTCAAGACTAAACGGGTTGGTACAGACCAGGCGGCAAAACACTGAAACAATACATGGTGCAGGATAAAGAAACGGGGAAATAAATATACAAACTAATTAAGGGGAAAAAGGAAACATGATGACACATAAGGGAGACAACCAATGACAAGACAAGGCTGGAAACAGGACATAAACACAAAAACACACGTGTCCAAGTCCTATCAAGTCCTAGCGTGTGCTGTCACCCTACGGGAAGGGGAAGCGGTAAATACCTGACAGATTATTTCACTAACACTCTCTCCTGGCAGTCCTGCCTCACTGGGAAAAATGTCCACACAAGGCCCAAGGTCCAGAGGCAGGCATTGTTTTTGGTCTGGACTTCTTCCAGAGGGGGAAATGCCTGAAACCATGATAGTTTATCTTTTTGAGTTCCGTTTCGCACAAACGCTTAGCTGATGCCTATCCAATTTAAATCGTCTGATACGATAGATTGGGGGGTTGGGGGAAACATATACCCATACATATATATACACACACACACACGTACTCTCTCTCTCTCTCTCTCTCTCTCTCTCTCTCTCTCTATATATATATATATATATATATATATATATATATATATATATATGGTATTAACTGTTAAGTCTTGTCGTTATCTTGATCACTCACCCAACCCCGTATAATAATAGTGATCTGGCATTGATTCAGAAGATTTAAACTGTTAAGAATCGCTGTTATTCTGAGCAGAGGTTTTTATTACACTAATATATAATGTACTGTATGTCACACTTCCTTTTTGAGTATCATCACATGTAAAATTATACTCAGGGCGAGGAGGGTTAATTTAAAAATGTATTCTATTACAGTTACAAATGACTTCATAAAAATGTCATCAGTAACGTAATCCAAGTCTCACAATATGAAAGTAATGTAATCTGATTATTTTTGGATTACTTCAAGGTCACATATGTAAATGAAGTCAAGAGAAAAGTAATAGGATGTAAAATAGTTTTATTTAGAGCTAATTTTAGAGCTTTAAAACATGCTCAGTGATTGATTTGTTTTAATAAAACAAATAAATGAATAAATAAAAGATCACTGTCCCTGATGTGGGAAACATTACATCACAAAAATTGGCCATATTCTGGTTTTCAAAAAAAAACATCGTTGCTTTATTAAGGTTCAGAACAGTGTTACTATGAATACAGACTTTAATACACTGAAAAAGACACACTATTAATATCACATAAATATATATAAATAAAATTGGCTTCACTCCGCCGATATTTAAAAAATTTTCCTACGATCGTTTGGATGTCCATGGAATAAAATATAATATCAGATGCCGCAAGTGAATCTTCTGCATCATTTACATATTTGAATGACGATGTAATATAAAGCAGTGCGATAAATTGAAATTAAAAATGACCTTATAAGGTCATGGGCGTTGTCTCGACTCGGGACAGCTTCATTGCTGTTGTGGAGTAACTGTTTAACTCCGAACACAACATCGCTTCACCTTCACACGCTCGCTGAGAGGAGGATAACAGCTGAGAGGAGGATGACGGCTGAGAGGCAGGAATTTGGACAATAGTTGCTGCGAGCCTTTTATAATCGACCAATCGGTGTGCGAGAAGGCGAGATTTACAGAGAGGGTTAAAGCAATGCACACACGCGCACACATCATGCAGTATTAGACCATAAACACATCATAATGAAACTAAAGCAGAATCCCGGACATTTTCTCAAATTTAGATGCTTTCTTAAGGATTCTTAATGGATTACACCTACCAGTTTTTTGTCTCCTGATTTTCTGGCATTTTTGGCAGATGCCTTCATTCAGAGTGATGTACATTTATCTCATTTTAGATAACTGAGCAACTGAGGGTTAAGGGCCTTGCCCAAGGGCCCAACAGTGGTAGCTTGGCAGTGCTGGGGCATGAACTCCTGATCTTCTGAGCAGAAACCCAGAGCCTTTCACAACTGAGCCACTGCTGCCCCATGTAACACCGTTACATGTACTCCGTCACACCCCAACCTGATTACAGCCGTGTCATGGCAACGTTGTTTAAGATATCAAAAGTTTCTTAGCATCACAGATATCTTCACATCATGTTGGTCAAATTTAGTCCGGATATGAGGAATGCCCTCAGAGAAGTTTTACGTTAAATGCTTTATAAACGTTTGATGTGCACAAAAAAAACAACAGTTTTTACTGGATGTAACTGTCACATTTCTGTGTATTAACTATGAATACCCACATGCTCACACACACACACACCATGGGAACATTCTTGCCTTTATGAGGGTGTGTTTATGCTTGTAGCCAGATGTGTTAATCTGAAATATTTTGGAAAACACCCAATCTAGACATGAACAATGACAAGAATGTGCAAACACACAACAACCGTTCAGACTGGATCGTGCATTCCTCACCAGCATTCCCGATAACCCACACTGCAGCCTGGTTCATGCTCAAGACATCTTATCAACATTAACCCAGCTACCTGCCACAGGCTAGAACAAACCACACTGACGTGAGACACTCACACACGATCACACGATCACACACACACACACTCGCACACTCACACTCACAAACACACTCACACACACACACTCACACACACACACACACTCACACTCACAAACACACTCACACACACACACTCACACACACACACACACTCACACATACACTCACACACACTCACACACACTCACACACACGCTGAATTCTGGATCGTGATTGGTCAGAGGCGCAGCTGCGAATCACAGATTTATATTAATACACTCATTCTGATACGTTACTGTTTCTATAGTAACGGCTCGTTCACAGGGACGACGGACATCCGATTAACCTTCACATTAAATGTTCTTTCTGTGATTATTTTTGTTTATGTAACGTTTATGGAAGGAGTCTTCAGTGTCAGCGCTTTGTGTCAGTCTGAGATAAAGCTGAAAACTTTTCTGACATCTTTCAGGACAGAGGAGTTTGTCCTTAACATGATTAACTGCACTATCAACTTTCAAGTAATTGTAGTCTGATGATACAGAACTCAATTATTAAATTGTTTCAGAAATTAAAACAAAATCTCAGATACAACAAAGACGACACAATAGAGTTTCTAAATGATAATGTTATTTATTGGAGCAAGAAAAGTTACACAATATGAACTGGGCCTGTGTGAAAATATATTTGCGCCGTAGTTACTAATTCCCCAGATCTATGACACTGCATTAATAACGGGGTTCAGCTGGACGAGACACAACCAGACCTGATTACTGCAAACCCTGTTCAATCACATCTACACTTACATAGAACTTTTTCAGCAGCAGGAAGTTGGTTAAAAGATCTTACCCAGTAACACACTATGCCAAAGCTGAAAGAGATTCCAGAAATGATGAGGAAGAAGGTGATTGAAATACATCAGTCTGGGAAGGGTTACAAAGCTATTTCAAAGGTTCTGCGACTCCAAAGAACCACAGTGAGAGCCGTTATCTCCGGATGGAAAAACTCAGCATAGTAGTGAATCTTCCCAGAAGTGTCTGACCTTCCAAAATTCCTCCAAGAGCACAGCTCTGACTCATCCAGGAAGTCACTAAAGAGCCAAGGACAACATCAAAGGACCTACAGGCCTCTCCTGCATCAATAAAGGTCACTGTTCATGACTCCACTATCAGAAAGACACTGGGGGAAAACGGCTCCATGGGAGAGTGGCGAGGTGAAAACCACTGCTAACCCAGAAGAACATTAACACTCGACTGAATTTCACCAAAACACACCTTGATGATGCTCAAACCTTTTGGGAGAATGTTCTGTGGACTGATGAGTGGAAAGTGGAACAGTTTGGAAGACAGGAGTCTCGTTATATCTGGAGTAAACCCAACTACGAACTCCACAAAAAGAACATCATACCTACGGTGAAGCATGGTGGAGGCAGTGTGATGGTGTGGGGATGCTTTACTGCTTCAAGATCTGGGCAACTTGCAGTAATTAAGGGAAACATGAATTCTGCTCTCTACCAGAAAATCCTAAAGGAGAATGTCCGGTCTTCAGTCCGTAAGTTTAAACTTGAGCGAGACTGGATTCTGCAGCAAGACAACAATCCAAAGCGTAGAAGTAAATCCTAGTCCTAGATGTAAGTGAAAGACTGATCTCCAGTGTTTGTTGCAGTTATTGCTGCTAAAGGTGACACAACCAGATTTTAAGTTTAAGGGGGCAATTAGTTTTTCACATTGGTCATAAGTGTTGGACAACTTTTTTGTGTGTGTGTGATATATTAGATGTGTGAGATGTATTTGATCTGTGTGATGTGTGTGATGTATTAGCTGTGTGTGATGTGTGTGATGTATTAGCTGTGTGTGATGTGTGTGATGTGTGTGATGTATTAGATGTGTATGATGGTATGCTGTGGTGGGCAGTGAAGTTCCTGCTGGGCATTTCCACTGGGCTAAACCCATGCATGCTGTACTAATTTCCCTAACTAGAAGCAAGAAGCCGACCAGAAACCAAAAACCAGTTTCATTAGGGAACAGAGAGAGCACGAGAGAGAGAGAGAGAGAATTAATATCGTTACTCACCCACTCACTTCACCCACTCACTTCACACACACACACACACACACACACACACACACACACACACACATCTCTATCTATTACCAGTATGATGTCAGTGTGAAATTATTTCCTTTGCCTCTCCTTTCCTGTCCTGCACCTACAACAGAGTGGCTTACCATACCTAACCTCCCTCCCACACACACACACACACAAATACACACACACACACACACACACACACACACACACACACACACAGATAACTCCATGTCATACTACACAGTAGAATACTATTTTTGGATCTGAATCAGTATGTCATCATCAGGATGAAAGATTATATCTATTAAGTAACGGAATGATGCAATTTCCCCATTCACATATGTATATAGATTTAAACACAAATATTAACATGAACACAAACAATAACGCAAACATTAACACAAACACAAACACAAACAAACATAAACATTTACACAAACAATAATGTGAACATTAACATTAAACTTTAACAGGAACATGCAGTTCATTTACACACACTTACACACATTTACACACACTTACACACACTTAGACACATTTACACACACTTACACACATTTACACACACTTACACATTTACACACACTTACACACATTTAGACACATTTACACACACTTACACACATTTACACACACTTACACACACTTACACACATTTACACACACTTACACACACTTAGACACATTTACACACACTTACACACACTTAGACACATTTACACACACATACACACACTTACACACATTTACACACACTTACACACATTTACGCACACTTACACACATTTACACACACACTTACACACACACGCACTTACACACACTTACACGCACTTACACACACATTTACACACACTTACACACACTTTTACACATTTACACACACTTACACACACTTAGACACATTTACACACACTTACACACACTTAGACACATTTACACACACATACACACACTTACACACATTTACACACACTTACACACATTTACGCACACTTACACACATTTACACACACACTTACACACACACGCACTTACACACACTTACACGCACTTACACACACATTTACACACACTTACACACACTTTTACACATTTACACACACTTACACACATTTACACACATTTACACACACACACATTTACACACACTTACACACATTTACTCACGCACTTACACACATTTACACACACTTACACACACTTACACATTTACACACACACACACTTACACATTTACACACACACACACATTTGCACACAGTTACACAAACTTACATACATTTACACACATTTACACACACACACACACACACACACACACACACACACACTTCCTGTAGGGAACAGTAGTGGAGTGAGAGAGTCATGGAGAATGTGTGGGAGGTAAAATAAACAATTTGTGAAACAGCCAAAAGAATTTGGAGATTTGTTTTTATTTTCCTTTTTTCTTACAACAAAAACACATGGAATGCACACCAAACACACACCAAACACACACCAAACGCACAGCGAACACACACACGTAACTTTAATTTGCTAATTTTAGCTTATCTTATATATATATATATATATATATATATATATATATATATATATATATATATATAGATATATAGATATATAGATATATATATATATTAGTTTGTTTGTTTTTTTCATTTTGTTTTGTTTTGTGACTGATGGAATGAGAAACATTAGAACGTCTGTGCAGCTTCCCAGCAGCTGATGAAGTGATAAAGCTCTGCTTTAAGATTATTGTCACTCTTTCTTAGAGAGAGAGAGAGAGATAGCCAATACTGTTCTGTGAAGTGATTATGTATCCAGTGGAGGAGTTCCCCATCATCATCACACTATTTACAGTAATATACTGCATTTGATGACATCACTTCCTCTAAATTCACATGGAAGTTCTCTGATCTGTTGGCTCTTGTTTCAGTTCAGTAGTCAGGCCCACACACACACATGCTAACACACACACACACACACAATAACACACACAATAACATATACACACAGTAATACACACACACACACACACACACACACAATGACATACACACATACTAATCCACACACAATAACATACACACACATTAATACACACAGTAACACACACACACACACACACACACACACACACACACACACAATAACACAAAATAATACACACACAATAGCACACACACACAATAATACACACACAAAATACACACACTAAGTGGGCAGAAAAGAAAAGATCTGAGGTTCCAACACTTTGGCCAAAAACTGAGAACTTGACCTCCAGAATTAGCCCCCCCCCCCCCCCCCCACACACACACACACAAAAGTGATTTGAAAACAGAACATGAACAAGATTTTGAACTTTGACAACCACCCCCCCACCCACACAAACACACACACACAAACACAAACACATGCACATAAACACACACACACACACACACACACACACACACACACAGACATAAACACAAACACGCACATAAAGTGATCTGAAAACGGAGCATGACCATTGAAATTCCTGAACTTTGGCAAAACAATGCATACTAACAAATGTCAATACGCACAGGCTAATACACACACCCACACGCACACACACTCCCAGACACACACCTAAATATACTGTCTTAGTGAGTCACACTGAGTCTGACTATTGTTGTGAGGTCCTAATATGGACTTGTGTTAGTTAATAATAATAATAATAATAATAATAATAATAATAATAATGTTAAGCTACAGTAAATGCTATGCTAAATACTTACTCACCCAAAACCCTGCTACCTTTTAGCCATTTCTTACCTTTTTAAGCAAAAAAGCTGAATTCTATTAAAAAAAAAATCCCACTTTTCTTCATGGAGACAATAACACACACGTCAGATATTTTCACACGTCTGAGGACGTCAAAAATGAAGGTTCCTGCAACAACATTTCGCTCTTTTTATCCGGCCCACTGCAAACAATAATAATACTGAAAGGGCCCGTATTATCGTTCTACTTAACACACTGTCTAAAAACACCGCTAGACTAGACGTGTAACTAGACCTGTAACTGGACGTGTAACTGGACCTGTAACTGGACGTGTAACTGGACGTGTAACTAGACATGTAACTAGATGTGTATTTGGACATTTAACTGGACGTGTAACTGGACGTGTAACTGGACGCATAACTGGACGTGTAACTAGACATGTAACTAGATGTGTATTTGGACATGTAACTGGACATTTAACTGGACGTGTAACTAGACATGTAACTAGATGTGTATTTGGACATGTAACTGGACGCGTAACTGGACATGTAACTGGACGTGTAACTAGACATGTAACTAGATGTGTATTTGGACATGTAACTGGACATTTAACTGGACGTGTAACTGGACACGTAATTGGACGGGTAACTGGACATGTAACTGGACATGTAACTGGACGTGTAACTGGACGTTCCCGAGTTCCTCGTGCTCATATATTCCACTGTACACACAGCATGTGTATGACTTGTATCTCAGAGGGCTGAATGAAACACTGGTAAAGAATTCGATGTCTATCTGCCGCGTTTACAGACAGATGCACGTCTAAAAACGTGGGAGAGAATGGCTGAGTGATTCTGGGGTTGATGCCAAGTCCACAAATCTGAATAGTAAATGTAATCAGCGTACACAGCTGTACGTTGTCTCCCCTGGAATCGGCCTGTTCCACATGCAGAGCTGGTTTTTGGTGTTGATCAACACAAAGAGTCAAATGATCAGCTTTAGTTCATGCTGATGTGGCCTGAGCAGGACTTCTAATGGTTTTAATGGGAATTGTATTGGATTTAACAGAAACTGTAATGGTCCCTAAAGGTCTCTACTGGTCATTTGTTGCCTTCCACTGGTGGCATGTTATGTCTAGTGTACACCATTAAGGGCCAGTGATGTTTTTAATGGTTAGCTGATGGTTTGTAATGGTATTTGTAGTGGAATCCATTAGAATTTCAATGATGGTTTCTGTGGGGTTTTTTCCAGTATTAATGTGTGTTTAGGGTTGCACCTCTTGCAGCAGTCTCCACTCTACACTGTGCACATAATTATTACTGAGTTATTTAGATATTTTCCGGGTTAAGTTTAAATATGACTTGGCCAGACTGAGGTGCAACGTAATGGCAGCACTGTCACTGAGCACGGAGAGAGAGAGAGAGAGAGAGAGAGAGAGAGGAAGGACGTGCTTACGAAACTGTGAAAGCCGCGGAAAGTCTGCAGGTTTTTTTCACGCTCGCGCGCTCTCTCTCTCTCTCGCTCGCGCGCTTTCTCTCTCGCGCTCTCTCTCGGCGTGGGTGAGTCGAGAACGAGGGGGCGGAGGAGGAGGGAAATCCATCGCTCGTTTCCTCCTTTTCCAGACTCAACTGATATATAATCATGTTTTTAAGCCTCAGAGAACCCAAAAGAGCGCGAGACGCGAGACTGATCGCTTTCTTACACTTAAGAAAAAAGAAAGAAAGAAAACGCAAAGGATTTTACGCGCGCTTTGGTTTGTACCAAACTTCTGGGACTAACAACAGCATCTCGATTTGGTTTATTACGATGTCATCTACAGACGTGGAGAGCCTCCAGCCCGCCCCTCGGCAGCGCGGCAGCTGCATGGACACGTTCCTGCTCGTTTCTGTTGTCACCCTGTTCCTCATGGTGCTGTCCGGAGCCGCGCTCGGGTTCTGGATCGTTAAAGACCTGCGCGCGGAGATGGACGGGTTTCACACTGCGCCCGAGCCCATCAAGAGCGCCATGAACATGTCGCCTAGGGGTCTGCCAAACATCGGGCCGTCCTACAAGGTAAGTCGGGGACACGGCTTCCGTTTTGGGAATGGAATATTATTTACAAATTATTTAACATGTGTAGTACACCCTACACCCTACTTCTTACTCCCTGCTCCCTAATCCCTACACCCTATTCCTTACTCCCTACTCCTTACTCCCTACTCCCTAATCCCTACACCCTAATCCCTACTCATTACTCCCTAATCCCTACACCCTAATTCCTACACCCTACTCCTTACTCCCTACTCCTTACACTTTACTCCCTACCCCTTACTCCCTAATCCCTAAACCCTACTCCCTACTCCTTACACTTTACGCCCTACTCCTTACTCTCTACTCCCTAATCCCTACACCCTACACTCTACTCCTTAATCCCTACTATTTACTCCCTACTACCTACCCTCTACTCCCTACTCCATACACTTTACTCCCTACCCCTTACTCCCTAATCCCTAAACCCTACTCCCTACTCCTTACACTTTACGCCCTACTCCTTACACTCTACTCCTTAATCCCTACTATTTACTCCCTACTACCTACCCTCTACTCCCTACTCCATGTTCACTACACCATGGAATTGAGAGTATCCCAGTGTTGCTCCCTCCATGTGTCACTAACTCTCAGATGTAAACAAAGTGGATGTGAAGCTCTCTTTATTAGTAATAACCCTGTTGTTTTCTTTGTTTTCCCGACTTGGTCCGAGTCACTCGATGTTATCGAGGTGCTAACGCACACAAAATTAGTTTTCATAGTTAGAGTGATACTAGCGATATTACTTTGTAAAATAAACAATGAATTTTAAAAAGGCCAATGAGAAATTTGTTAGATTTCTCTCATGACTCCACATGGGGTTGCGACCCCTCGACTGAGAACCCTGGCATCATGTCAGAAACCTAACATGAAGTAAATATTACTCAATAACTAAACCAGCTGTCAGTGTTAGCTACTGAACTGGAGTTCGGCCAGATATGCTGATGTTGTTGTTGTGTTAACATTTTTCCACACCTAGAAGCAATATAAACATATTATCAACTGATAATCATCGCCTAATCGGTTGCACATGTAGGGTTTTGCGTAGATGATCCAGATGATATTGCCTGATTTGACATGTTCTCAGTACTGAAACGTCAAGCGCATGGGCAGGACGTCTGATACCATGCGCTGTGGTTGGAAAATGATGCCCTGCAGGCATTAAATGTTTAATTCATCTGATCATTAATGTCTTTCTGTTTCACTTTGTTTCTTTCAGATGGAGAATTTTGCCTACCTTAGAGCCACCTCCAGTAAGTGATCACGTTTTTATCTCTTCCTGCCTTTCTGAACGTACCGTAATGGGGACAGAAATCGTACCGCCATACTGCCGTCATACCCATGCACCTTCACGATACCTTGCAAAAAAAAACAATATATATATATATATATATATATATATATATATATATATATATATAAACATTTTGAGTCGTGATGTATTAAAGCTTGTTAAAGAATGACCTGCATTCATTTGACTTCAGGATGCATGATTTTTTCACACATAGTGAAATTACAATAATTTATCACAATTATTTAGCCAGTTCAGTAACAAAATACTGAATCATTTTAAAGAAACAGAAATATATATATGTTATTTTCACACAGTACATATTTGGAAATATAAACAACCTCCATAACGATAGACTTTTCCTACCATGATAGCAAACCACGATCGTGTCCGTGTTGCCAATGCTTCATGTTATTTGTGTTGCCAATAGACATACGCATATGCTAAGTGTCTCTCTAAATTTCTTTCCTGCAGGTCATGTGAAAAATGGCACTATGCAGTGGGAACCAATCGTGTACAGAAACACCACCACCCTAGGCTCACGCTACAGATATAACTCAGAACACGGAACACTGAGGATGGAGAAAGGTGGTACCTACTTCTTGTACACCCAGCTGAACCTTACATGCATTTCTGTATGTGGTAGTGGATCCCTTAGAGTCACCTTTGAGGACGATCAAAGGAACGAGCACTTATCCTGCACACTTCACCTTCCCAATACAACTTCTATCCCTGTTGTGGAAAAGTGTTGGACCGTGATCCATCATCTTGAACCCGAAAGCCGACTGATTGCCAAGATGCACGCTACAGCGCCACCAAGAGGATGGAGTCTCGATCTTAACCACTCCGGATTTGGCATGTTCCTGGTGGATGGACCCAAGACCGAGTAGAAGATGGGACAGATATATTTAGCATCAAAAAGATACTGAGTTTGTGGATTACACATGAAACTGTATGCTATTCACACGGTGCTAACTCAACCCATGCTTGAATAGACCTCAAGGGTCCTCATTTTTTGCACATTTAGTAAGGCGTTGACGTTAAACCACTGATGCTATATCACGATAGTGTGATACTGTAAATGTTTCCTTTGGAACTCTCATCTGATAAGCAGACCTATGGGATTTCCTTTACAGAAGACCTTCAAATTCACCCAAATATTTACATTTCTAACCCAACGATGTAAGAGTACTGATGATTTGAAGCTTCCTCGTTAACAGTATTATGCGTCCTGGATATCGTGGTATATTGTACAATCAACTCTGTTTACTCAGGAAGAACTTTTACAATGCACTATTTATATTTTGATACTATCATATAGTCTATTTATATACGGTTTGTACATATGTATTTTTATTGTTCAGATATTTATGTTATTTTTGTAAAACTGTTGTACTGTAAGACAGTGGGTCATTTTTTACTGTTACACAGTAGCTGAAGAGTAGACATCACTACAGACCGCAGCCACAATGGTGGCTAATGGCAGGTACGAAAATCTCAATCACAACTTACTTAGTGCCTTCAGATAGGAGCACAGGCGTCCTGTACGTGCCCTCATCATGACGTGGCGAAAAGTAATGTCTCTCTGACAGAGACCATCCATGTGATTGTTAATTTATATTCAGGAATGTAAAGCTAATATGTAGTCAATAAAAGAGACTTTACTGTTCATCTAAACCAGTGTACCTTTGTCTACATACTGTACACCCTCTCATAAAGGGTCTCATCATGTGTGGATGTGTCCCAAACCATGCACCCTGTTCACTACCTAGGACAGACACATTCATTACCATAACAATGCTTTTTTCATTATCAGTCCATTATGGACATTTCAAAACATACACCATATTCACTAAAGGTATGTGGACACCTGACCATCTCACCCATACCTGGTTCTTCCCCAAACTGTTCCACAGAGTTGGAAGCACACGATTGTTTAGAACGTCTCGGTACGCTGTAGCATTACAGTTTCCCTTCACTGGAACTAAGAGACCCAAACACTGCTGCATCATGACACACTGTGCACAAGGCGAGCTCCATGAAGATGTGGTGTGTGAAGGTTGGAAGAAGGTTGAAGAACTCAAGAGTCCTGCATAGAGCGTTGACCTCAACCCCACTGACTCATCACCTTTGGGATGAACTGGAACTGGAGTCTCCTCACATCAACATCAGCACCTGACCTCAACCTCACTAACACTCGTAGCTGAATGATCACACATCCCCACAGCCACGCCCCAAAATCTAGTGGAAAGCCTTCCCAGAACAGTGGAGGAGGTTATTATATCAGCGACGGGGGAATAAATCTGGACTGAGATGTTCAGCAAGCTCACATGGGTGTGATGGTCAGGGATGCGCATACTTTTGCCCATAGTTTAATGGTTCTAAACCCACTAGGACCAACAACAACAACAACAACAATAATAATAATAATAATAATAATAAACTCTTTTGTAAAGAGACACAGTTACAGTATAAATTTTTTAGCTTGCTAATGAAGAATGACATCATTAGCGCACTTTGTCAGTAGATGAGTTATTGCTCTAGTTTGCCTCCTAGTGGAATAACAGAAACTAGCTCCTTATTTTGAATCTTTCAGTTCATTTCAGTCCACAAACAAAACTGTAATGGAAAGTCATATGGTGGGCTAGATTACACCCTTTAACTGGCCGATGTCCCAGCCTGTGGGCTGTATGTGTTTAACACCCCTGCACAAGGGTACGTTGTTTTGACACTACTCTATTGAGTACATCGTGGGGTTTTATGGATGGACCTGTCCCAAACCACACACCTTATTCTATATATAGGCCATATAAATACCTTGGACATCAATGTGTGAATGTGTCCTAAACATCTTGCCTTATTCACTATATAGATCACAATTTGGCATAGTACTGTAGGGACACCATTCTGAGACGACCTTATAGTGCAGTGCATCTTGGGATTTCATTAGTGTACAGTACATGCCCCAAAAAACACACACTCTTCACCGAACACTGGACACCATGACATTTGAAAGTTTGTCAAAACGTCTGCAACACCGTCTAGTGGCTGACTGTGGTACAATGGAACAAGCGACGAAATCAGTTTTCTGACAATTGCGTTCTGTTAATCCTAAAAGTTTCCTTCAAGTTAATATCATTCCCAAGGTGAGTGGCAGGGTGTGGTTCATGAAGTGATCGACGGTGATTGACAGGTACGGGTCAAGTTAAATGACCTTAACTCTATGTTCACGCTAGCAAGCGTCAATGCGAACATTCCTTTCCTACCACATGTACTTGCGCGACACACCGAGCCACAGGTTTAGCAACAGAGTGACAAAATAACATTCAAGCTTTCTCAACTGTGTGAAAATTACCGTAGCTATTACACGCTAAAGCAACTAAAAAAAAAATAGAAAACGTACAACCGTGGTTTCAACTTATCCTGTCTCGTATACAACCTCTCATTAAACGTATATAGAGACATTATGGAGAAAATAAAGCGTGTAAGGAGTCAGCATTGAGATCGTTGGTGCTTCTGGTGAGTGTATGTGGCTAGTACAGTTAGCTTGTTTTGCTATTCTAAGGTGAGAACCAAGATAGTACGACGTTGAGAACGTAACATTTAAATCACACACATTATACACTGATTAGTGTGCTAATTAATTTGTGTTTCAGAAGTCATAGACACAGTAAATACTGTCTTTTGTCATCAGGACTTTTTTTTTAAAAAAGGCTGAAAATGTCAACAAATGGGACAAACTACACTTGACGTGAACGACTGCCTACATTCAGCCACACAGACTTTCTCTCCACAACTCTACCCACTATACAGTACAAGCCATTTCAAAACCATCACCGATGGTTCATATGAAGCAGATGAATTTAACAACGTGATCTTTTCACTACACATTCGACTTGAGGCTATAAACATAAATATATAAATCCTGCTTTTTTGCTTCACAGCTCTGGTGTAAACACCAGACACCAGAATGTCTGAACTGCGTTTGGGTTAAAAGGTCTTAACCACAACGAAATATTCACCACCTCACCTTTTCATTAATTGTAGTCCTAAAGGCAGTATATTTATCCTGAAGTTGCTCTTACGTGGAGGATTTTTAGGTGCTGAGGTCAGGACGCGATGTTGTGTGTGGTAAGTGACGTGCACATGGACGGGATAAAAGTGACAGCGGTTATGTAAGGTGTGATTTCCACATCACCATCCGCTGTCCTGAACTGGAAACCTGCGTTAATGAAAGCCGGAAGTTTCCAGCAACAAGGGGGAAATTTAGCTAACACACATACACATACACGCACACACTCTCTCACACACATTCACACATTCAGACACACTGGTACGCGTCACTTACTGTCAGCTCAGCTAACATGGTTTCAGTTCTGACCGCGTCTGCACAAAACAGGGGCATAATGTACACACACATACTCTTATTCTTATTCAGCATGTTACAAATGCTCTTTTTTGATATTTTAACATGCTTAAAGGAACACTAGGGAGCCAAAGATAAATAGAGAAAGACAGAGAGGGTTCTTTCTTTAGTTCTTGAGAAAGTTTTCACAAGGCTTCATTCACCATGTCTCCTGAACTGAAACTTAATGTGTTTTAAAGGAGATGGTAGAACTTTACCTCCTTCACTGGAGCCAGAAGTGTCAAAGTGTGTAAAATTAGACAGAAGATGGACTGGAAAAAAAGAAAGGAGGAAAAAAAAGAGAGAAAAGTCCCCCACACCTTGAAATGAAATCCAGAATCCAGTAACTGCAATTCGGTTTCAGTTTTTCTACGTAGTTTTTCATTCATTTGTTCGTCTTGGGTGATCATCCCGGTCAAGGTGGTGGTAGATCCGGACTCTATCCCGGGAACATTGGCCAGTCCATTGCAGGGCTTAAATAGTTTCCTATTTAGAAAAAACACAGGTTTAGTTATGATTGGCTGTATGGGTCGCTGATCCTAAATCTACAGAAAGATGATAGACGACAAAATGACTTTGTCTTCCTGTGAAGAGAGCGGTGCGGCGGTTCCTAGACGTGGCCCTACCTTTGTGCATCCGCTGAAAGTTGAACTGTTTTATGTGATGTGGCAGGAAACAAACTGAAGGGATTTTCCACTCCTGCACTTTATTTCATTGATCCCAACTTATTACACTCAGTCAAGTGTGAAGAATCGAAGGACGGCATGTGTTCTGTAGACGGATTGCCTTCCCTATATCCCTATATACAGTATATGATCAATGTGGAGCAAAATAAACAAATACATCAATAATGAAATAATACCTTCAATAAACACGAACAGAAACAGTACAGGAGTCGACTCCCACTTTGCAAAGATTTTGACCACCCCTGATATGATGCCCACAGTTTTGGGAAACGGAAGAAGGTTTCTTCAGAAGAACCATGTCTGCTCTCTGAGACATACAGTAGAGATGTTGCAGGGATGATGTAAAGGATCTCAGATGTACAAAATCTGTGTTAATGGCCACAGTCTGATGATTTGTCTCCATCTGACTTCCTCTTCTGAATCATCAAAGGTCCATCACTGCATGACTGAAGAGATCTCTCAGTATTAAGCATTTCTCCACCAAACAAATGCTCCATGAAGCTCCTATCTGGTGGTCTGTTTCCACTCCATCACTGTAAACAATGCCTGAGTCAACAGATCATTTGATCAAAATCCACTTACAGTTGAACTCAGAGCTGAGAAGCTGAGAGTTTATACCTTTGATGATGATGATGATGATGATGATGATGATGAAAGATTTATTAAGCGAACACACCACCATCCAGGATGTATTCCTGCCTCAGGCTCAGTGTTCCCTCAATAGGCCCCAGACTAAGATAAAGTGCTTACTAAAGATGAAGAGTACATCTATGTTATCTTCAACTTTTCCAGTGCTTTGTTTAAGCGATCTATAGTGTTGACCTATGACTTCAGTCATGTACTGATTATGATTACTTTTATAACTCTAAATACTCCCAAAAAACACAGGGTAATCCAGAGTCCAGAGTAACTGGGTACAGGACAAAACTGATCAGAAACAATTTAGGCCTTACATTGTGTTGGCCTCTCATAGGAACCTCTCATAGGAATCTCTCATAGGAGCCTCTCATAGGAACCTCTCATAGGAGCCTCTCATAGGAGCCTCTCATAGGAGCAGGTCAGGGACCTTGTACACTGAAGATCCAGTGAGGTTGGACTCCAGTGAATCAGGGGATTTGTATGCTGGCATGTTCGCACACTGTCAGGATTTTGAACGTGGATGCTGGCAGCCCAGGGAATTCACACATCGGCATATCAATGAACTGACACGCTGCCAGAATGCTCTGCCGTTGAGTTACTGTAGTGAAATGTGCTGTTGTACACGTCGTTCAATTCTTCCACGGTGATACAAGAGTCAGACCCTTTAACATCAATTTGGTGCAGATGTTCATAAAGAAACTGTGCTTTCAGCATTAATGAATTAACCCAGGTTTCTCCTGGAGGAGAGCTGAGACCCCTCGTTTTTGGTGGACCAGGGTTGAGTACATCTGTGAAAAATGGACGTGACTAAAGAAAAGATTTTTGGTTCGTGTCAAGCAAAGTAGGTGTAAAAGCAGCAGGAAATGCAGCAGATGCGAGACAAACAGGGCTAGGGCTGTAATTCAGACCACCATTGTCAAGTCCAAGACCAGGACTAGCTGAGATCAAGACTGAGTCTTGAGGGAGTCGAGGCCAAGTCAAGATTGAGATCAAATGAAAGTGAGACTGAGTCAAGATTGTGAACAAAAAACATCATATCCACCGATGATTCGGCTGTTTTATTGAAGAAGGAATTACGTCTAGTCAACCTTCGTGCATGTGAAAAGAAAAAGAAACATGAAGATTATTTTTTACAAACTCGTGGTGGAGATCATATTTACAGAAGCAAGACCAGGGCCAAGACAAGTCCAAATACAAATGCTAACAATTCAAAGTCAATATAGAAACTGTCTCATGACCAGACTCAAGTTCTACAGCTGACAGCTAATGAATATTGGGTCAAACCGGTCGGGAAGCGAAGGAATAGATTGACCAATAAACACCCGGTTGCTGCTCTGCCATCAGCATAAGGGAACACCACTGAGCAGATATTATTTGGGTGCAATCATATCTAAAGCCTATAGTAAAGGTGTATATAGTACAAAGTAAAAGATCTACCGAGAGATGTGAGTGGGTGGTTTCTTGTCAAAAGTTCTTGTTTTTTTTTCCCCCCCTGTGATACTCATTTCTCTCTCTCTCGCTTTCAGAAGACAAAAAATAAAAAAGCATCTCAGTTGTTTATTTGTGGCTGCGCTCTGGAAACTTCAGCCGAGACTGCAGAAAACCGCTGAGTCAGCGTTGCACAATCCGAACCCATCCTACCCCCCCTTCTTTCCCCTGCATCCTCTCTCTCTCTTTCTCTTTTTTTCTCTCACCACTTCCTCTCTCAGACGTTTTGATCTCTCTCTCTCTCCCATGTGCTATCTATCCTGCTCTCTCTCTCTCTCTCTCTCTGTCAGCGTCTCTGCACAGTGTGTGTAGGTTGAGGTTGCGAAAGTGTGAAAGCACAGATGGAAGACAAAGATAACTTGTTTGCAAGGCTGCTTCATTCTTTTGACACCACTGTACAACATCCTAATTATTTTTGGGGTGTAATTTACTTACTCATTCCTGATTCATCCATTTTAATGGTTCAACCTTGCACAGAGTGATAACTCATTTATTTATTTTTTCCCTTCACGGTGTCGATGTTGACGTTTGATTGAGATGCACCGTCATCATTATCATCCCTTCTACTACTTTTTCGGCTTCTGTTTTTCAGATTGAGGGTAGTGTTTATAGTAATAAACGGATCATATCTGATTCCTGTTACTTCTACAGTGCTTAGCAACACAGGTTGCAGGGTGAGAAATTACCAACATATAACCCCCCCAGTATTTGTACAATTTATGGAAACGGTTGGGAGCTCAGGTCTTGGTAGCTATTTGTTCATAGCATCCACCACAGAACAGTTACCGGGATCTCAGCATTACCCATAAAGTCTCGGCAGATTTCCATGGCAGGGTCATGTTCAATTAAACTTTCCTCATGCTATACTCGTAGTGAGACACTTACTCATATAGTATCGAACAGCTCATTCTACATAACTAGCGATGTCTTCTTTCCTCTCAATGACTAGTACTTACATAACACCTTATTAACATCAAGACCACACAATCAGGAGTTGCCCAAACTTCTGTGCTTGGAAACATGTCTTTCCTCACATGTTGGTCTCAAGGTTTCTCCTTTCGTCGTCACGGTTTGTTCCTCACCATCATTACCTTCGGCTTGCTAATCAGACATCTGGTTTATAATGACGCCTATATAGCTGCTTTGTGAAAATAACTGCTGTTAATAGTGTTGTGTAAATAACTTTGTTATTCAATTCAATTTTATTTGTATAGAGCTTTTTACAATGGACATTGTCTCAAAGCAGCTTGACAGAAACATATAAACATGGTATACAGATCAAATGAGAAATGTGGCACTACAATCGAAACTGTATAAATCTGAATATTTATCCCCTTATTTGCATTTGTAAGTGAGCAATGCCGAGGCACCGTGCAGCATATTGGTGCCACCATCCATTTCAACGTCAGATTCAACTTTCCAAAACACTGCATGCGTTAGAAAGAGCAAAAGGAGCACTGTAGGATCTGATCCACGTATGTAACAGCCAGAAGATTTCCACTTACAGCTGTAAAATAGAAATAAAACAGGAAAATGGCTCTGTATTTCATTTTTGCACTTTCCTTTTAAGAATAAAAACATGAGATGAAGTTTTGATTATGGATCTAGAGCCGGTCAAAATGATGTGAAACAAAAGTTTGTCCAATGTCTATAGAAATTGGTCTAACCTTTCAGGGAAAGGAACCTGACGAATGATGACTGCAGTTCAATCGATCTACTTGTTGGAATATTTTTGCATGCGTACATGATTTATGCATGTAGGTGTAGAAGTGCTCTTCACACATTCAGCTGCATTAAACACATCGGTCTGATCCTCAGGAAGTGTTAACACTTCCTTTTATTGTAAAATTATTGTAAAAAAATTTTTTTTTTTTAAATCCAGACGTCTAACGTACCAAAAAGTACATACTGTTACTGGTCCTTCAGAAAGTCTCCCATTTTTCATTTCCCCAATATCAACGTAAATTGTTTAGTCATTACATATTCAGACCCGATCACCTCCACTTCAGACGATAAGCCGAAATGAAAGTGCCTGAGAACAGCTTTTTAAGCATGACTGTGGCTTTATGAAATGTAGAAGAAAATTTCTGGGAAACTGGATTAAATACAGTTACTAGGCTTTAGTCGCTGAGGCATTAGGTTATTATATACGTCTATCCTGCTTGTGTTTATGGCAAAATAGGATTTAAATTTGACTCAGCATCAGCAAGGCTGGAATTTCAGCTCACGGTTTTTTCATTAGCAGCACAGAGTCTTCAGTAGCCACAGAAACCGTTAGACATTTCAGTAATAAATCAGTTTTTGTTGTTGTTTCTCAGCAAGAATGTAATCTTTAGTAGCTAATTTGCATTGTTAACTGGCTAGCTACAAGGGTTCAAGCAATTATGTTAATCTTCCACATCTCAATAACTTACTTACATAACTAACTACATGACATTCATGTAACCTTGCTGATGTAAAAAAAAATATATAATAATAATAACCTGTGTAAACCTGCTTAATTCTACACAAAATAGTTTGAAATGTTGAAGGGGAGGAGGAATGTAAATACTAACAGCTAATATTTGCAATTGGCCAGCAACTTCTGAAAGGTTCTGAATTGAGAGCTTCTCAGTTCAGTTCTGAATCAGTCATGAACACCAAGCAAATATATTTGTTTTATTTAATTATTCTTTTTTTTTTCTTTTTACAACACATACAAATACGTGATTGTTACAACAATAACAGTGATGACAATAATAATAATAATAATAATAATAATAATAATAATAATAAAATCAATAGCATTACATGTCATAGACAACTCAGAGAGGAAAAAAATATTTAAAAAGATTAAAATTCCCCTGAGAAATACAGCATACACTATAAGTGAATAAATAACTACTGGCCTCCTCTACCCCATCCATCAATGTGAACAGACCACCTGATAGGAGCTTCATGGAGCAGATATGATATGGTTTGGTTGGTGGTTTATTCTCAGTACAGCACGTACACTAACATGAGCAGTGTGTTGTTGGTGCTGTTATGAGAAGAGGAGCTACAGGAGTGTTCTTAGAGGTAGTTTTTGCAGGACCAAAGGTCCAGGGTGTGGAGCTGGACCTGATCTGACTCATCCTATAACCCTAAACCCAACTCCCTCAGATGCTCTACACACTTGTCTCCATTCTGGTTAAACTCTGCTCAGGCAGGAGAGGTCTGATCAGCATATTGTAGATTGGTTAATTATATAAATAATGAGTATAAAATCTTAACCAGCATTTACACGCCGTAGATCAATTTATCCAGAACACCTATCTTTTTCTACATCTACAGCGTTTCTGTTTAGCAGCTCGTATCTCAATCAGTTACAGAGTCGAGTCCCAATCTGCACTAGAGTTCACCTAGATAAGATATCTAAGATGTTTTGGTCCCCACTCGAGTCTGATCGCGATGTTCACACCAGCCTACATGGACCTCACTGTGTAAAACATATCATAATGTGATTCCAGGGATGCTGCGGCTCCGCTTAAATAAATACTGCCATCAAATTCATCAATGTCATCAAATACTGAAATGTTAAATATAATAGAAAGAAATATTCTAAATTAATTTAGGAGGGAAAAAAAAACTGAAGTATGTGTACTTCATGAAAGTCTGCATGAAGTGTGTACTCGCGTGATGGATTATTAATGTATACGTGTTTATATGCTAGATCATGAAACCACCAAAGAAGTTTTCACTCGGTGTTCCAGTCAATTTGCTATGATTACTGACTGAAACGAACACCTCATCCTTCTTATACAGCTTCAAAACTCCACCCACGTAGCTGCTAAACTGGGTCCCCTTCTCCTGAGTCTTTGTCGGCTCCACACAGTTGCACCTGCACACAAACATAAAACATCACAACCACAGTGCAACCACAGGACCATCCTAACCTACTTTATTTTTTTGAAAGTGTTCAAAAACAGGAAGGGACCTGAAGGAACATAGGGGTTCTTGTTCTAATTCATTTTTCCGCTATAGTATTACCTCAAACATCTCAGCATGACATTCGTGCCTGTTTTGTTTACAGTTAGGTAGTGATGCTACATATGGCAGAGGTGTTTACAGTTAGGTAGGTGTGTGCGTGCATCTGAATGTGTGTATACCTCATGTCCATCATGAAGCTGATGGGTTGGTAGCTGTAACGTGAGGACTTCAGTTTGACCTCATGTTTGAAAATGCTGCAGGTTTTGAAGGACACCTTGGAGAATATGTAGTAGTAGCCATCTTTAGGGATGATCAGACTGCCGTTGCTGTAATTAAAATTGTGCATAAGTGTAGGAAAGCCTTGGAAGTTCCACTGCATCACGCCTGACTTCACGGCTGCAACAGACAAAACACGTGTTGACTTCTGAATATAGTGATTTTATGGTTAATTCTGTTTTCTCAGTGACAGCCATTTAACCAATCACAGTACACTTAAAAAATGTATTAATTTTTCAAAGTAGTGTGCAATGTTTAGTGCTCCCTACTGCCTGCGAGGTGAACTGCAATGAAAAAGCAACTGACTCCACCCTGTCTGTTTAATCTACAACCCTGTTTACACTAGTGCATTTTCGTTTTATAATGCATAACTGTTGCTATGGTTACGCATGTTATCTACACTACTCCGGCGTTTCCGACCCTCGAAAACGGAGAGTTTTGGAAACACCGAAGGCCCCAGTTTAGTTTGAAAAATCCAGGCGCGTTTGTCAATGTAAACAGACCAAAACGAAGACATTTGAAAATGATGGCGTGGCTTTGCCCACATTCGCCCCCTGGATTGACTCTTCTGGATCATCGGGTGTCCTTCCCTGATTCGTCAAGCCCCTACCACATGACCGTTACACTACCTCGATCGTATACACAACAACACGGAGACTGAACCGCAAGGTTTTCTAGCTTTGTTGTCATTCTTAGCAGCCATTGTGCAGTTAAATTCTGTATTTTATAATACTGCAGCTGCTACATGCACAAGAGGCAAGCTACGAAGAGAAATTAGAGAAATTGGAGAAATTGCCAACAAATCTCATTTTGAGCGGCGTAAGCCCTACATGGAACACTGGTTTTGACTAGCAACCAACTTCCTGTTTACACTTGTACGCGCATGCCCAGTGTGCATGAATGGTCACGTGACGTTCATTTTAAAACCAAAACGCACTAGTGTAAACAGGGCCTACGTCTCTTAGTGATCTACGCCATACTCCCTCTGAAGATTTATAATCTCGGTATCTGGAAGAGCATGGGCTCCATTTAGAGTCAGGTTCTTCTCAAGGTTTCTTCTTCGTAGAACTTTCTGCAGCTAAATAAAGTTCATTATGCCATATCTAGACTAGTAATTTAGCGATCGTGTTAGACAGCGATCTCAGGTTTTTGTTTTTTTTTAAAAACCCAAAAAGCATATTAGCAATGTTTGTAAAACAGCCTATTATCACCTTCGTAACATTTCTAAAGTAGGTGATAGTCTCTTCCCCAAAGATAGTGAGAAACTGGTACATGTATTCGTTACATCTAGACTCGACCACTGCAACAGTGTTTTCGTGGCTTACCGAAGAGCTCCATTACTTACAAAGAGTTCAGGATGCAGCTGCAAGAATGCTGACATGTACATATACTGAAGAATCAGATCACTCGGCACTTAAATCACTTCACTGGCTACCTGTGTCTCACAGAGTCCTGTTATTCATTTTAAAAAGTCTTCATAGTGGTGCTCCTACATACCTGTGTAAAATGATCACTAAATAAATGAACTCCTGCTAGATCACTTCTCTATTACATATACATATACATTTATTCAACAGAAATATCAATAGATGTGATATTCTTCTGTGGAAAAGTAAGTGCACCCTTGGCCTCAGAAGCTAGTATTCTACCACCCTTTAGCATAAATAACATCTTGTAGGCATTTTGTATAATTGTGCTCCAGGCTTGCTGGAGTTTTTGACCACTCTTCCATGCAATATTCTTTCAGCTGCAAGATATTTGAGGGTTTTCTGCATGTTCTGCCCATTTCAGATCCCCCAAAAAGATTTCAATGGGATTCAAATCCAGGCTTTGACTAGGCCATTCCATATCCCTCCATTTCTTCTTTTTGAGCCGTTCCTTCATGGATTTGCTCATGTGCTTAGGATCGTTATCCTGTAGAAAGGTCCACTTTCAGTTCAACTTCAAATTTCGGACAGATGTCCTCACATTATCTTCAAGCACTCTTTGATATGATGCAGAATTGATAGTCGAATCAATGAATGCAAGCTGTCCAGTCCCTGAGGCAGTGAAGCAACCCCAAACCATAACACTTCTACCATCGTGCTTCACAGTTGGTATGAGGTGCTTCTCCTGAAAAGCTGTCTTTGGTCTGCGCCAAACATGTCTGCTGTTACTGTGGCCAAACGTCTCTATCTTTGATTCGTCTGTCCAGAGCACATTATTCCAAAAGGCCTGGTCTTTGTCTATATGCTCATTGACAAACTGTGGTCTTGCGAAGGCTTTTTCCTGACACGCCTCCCATGCAGGTCAAATCTGTGTAATCTCTTTCTGATTGTAGAAGCATGCACGTAGACACACACAGTTGCAAGACTTACTGCAGATCCTGTGATGAAATTTTGTGGTTCTTGGAGGCTTCTTTTTGCATCAGACGGTCTGATCTGAATTTGCTAGGACGGCCGGTCCTGGACTAATCGGCAGTCGTTTGAAATCTGTACCATTTGTAGATGATGTTCCTTACAGTGGAATGATGTATTTCAGATAATTCTGAGATCTTTTTAAATCCCTTGCCAGACTCATAGGCATCCACAACCTTTTTTCTGAAGGCCTTTAGATCTTGGCATGATGACACCACACACCTCAATAACAAAGGGAACACCAGGAACTAGATATGAGAGGGGTATAAATAAGACAGATTCCACCTGCACTCCCTAAGCAGGTTCTAATCACTGGAACCCGATATTCAGCACCTGATTCTAATTTGAAGGTGTGAGAAATGTAGGGCTGTACTTACTTTTTCCATGTGACTGATCTTGATTCATTTACACATAAATTTTTTAAGTATTTTTTATAAAGTATGTGGACACCTGAATATCACATCTATATATGCTTGTTGAATGTTTCATTTCAAAACCATGGGCATAGTTTTTCTGAGAGCATGTGTGTGTGTGTGTGTGTGTGTGTGTGAATGTGTGTGTGTGTGTGTGTGTGGTGGTAGCGTGCTGGCTCTCACAATGGTTATAATGCAGAAATGCTGCTGGTTTGGTGTCGCTGTCAGTCTTCGGGGTTGGCAGTGGTGGTAAGATTTCATTAGAATCTGTGGTGAAACATAGCATGTAGCAAACCACACAGTTTATTCCTCAGTTTATAAAACACAAATCCATCCAGTAATGTAAGTGTTTGTGCGCGTGTGTGTACGTACAGGCATCGTCCCTGGTGTTGTTTTCTCCCTGAAAATTAAGCAGTATGATTCTTAGTGTACATCAAAACACAAATATACACTATAAAAACTATAAGATATACTTAAGTCATACTCACAATCTGCTTGAAATGCTGAGCAGCCTCTGGAGGTATCTGCATTAGAAAGTATCTGTATTATAACCAAGTCATAGGTTTTATAAGGTCCTCGTAATCTTTATCAAATTCGTGGAGAGGGCTGGTCCCCACCAAGATATAAAAACATATATCCCTATATAGTGAAACATTACGTATAGGTATTACCTGTAACAGAACACAGTTACAGGTAATAACAGAACCTAACATTGTAATCTAAGTGTAATATACTCTAAGACAAAAGTATAACCTCCATCCATCCATTTTCTGTACCTACACAGGGCCCAGGGGACTCTGGTCACAGGGCAGGGCAATTTAGAGACACCAGTCAATGCAATGCATGTCTTTGGACTGGGGAGGAAATCAGAGTACCTGGAGGAAACCCCCGAAGCATAGGCAGAACGTGCAAGCGTGCTGACCACTGACCCACCGTGTACTCCCCCGTCCCCAAAGTATAACCTAAAAATGATAAAGGTAGGAGCTATAATCTAGCCTAAAATATAAATATAACCTGTACATAAGATCAAATCTAATATATGAATGCATATATATGTAACATATTGGCATTACCTAAACCTAGTGTAGATAAAATATCAGTACTGTATATCCTGATACACACCGAGGTCACCTAAGGTATTTGCCTGAGCACAGAATAACTTGGAGTCAAGGACTACACCAGCTAGCATTTAAAGTTAGAATAGATAACTGTGTCTAAAAATAAATGTCAAACAGACACTAGCTGGCTAGTAATAACTGCATCAGGCACATTGACGAGCATTTTATGGGCAATTTTAAGGTGGATTTTGTCAAAATAAAATGCATTGTTAGTCTGTGGCTACAGCCTTTATTTGTTTCTCTTCTAAAAAGCACGTAATCAAGATGGACGTCTGTTTGGACTGTAACAGCGTATCAAGTAAAACAACACACACAAGCTGCTTTTCTGAGGAACGTGGCTGTCTGCATTACGCTTGGGATCTGTTGTGAATTTAGTTACAGTAAATATGTTATGAATGTAAAGTTGAATGTAAAGTTTTATATTTAATCAAAAAAACGAATTTCCTTATAATGAGCTGCTGGTGTAAACAGTATCTAGATTCAGTCATTTGTCTTGAGACTTTTCCACCATACTAACCCTCACCCTAACCCTAACCATAACCTTAACCCTCACCCCCACGCCCATAGCAGCAGCTGTTCCAGTCCAATAAGTGACACTGAGGTTGTTACAGGACCTGAAGAATTTGAAGAAGAATTTTCCTGGACAGCAGGGAAGAAAACATTGACATTGGAGATCTGGATGAAAAATAAAACCACACAGTAACCACATAGTTACTTGTGTGAAATGAATCATGTGTGAATACAGTAGATCTATTGTGGGTCAATGTAGCTCATGGTGGTGCAAGTGTTTCCCCTAGCCGATCTGTGGGAAATCTTTTCTCAAACAGGTTATTGACGTGTGTCCCAGCGAGAGGCATGAAGGAAAGAGGAAGTCCTTCTGGAACTTTGCCACATGACGTCAAAAAAAAAAACCTTGCTGAGCTCAGTGGACATTCCCAAAATCACACACCCACACACACACCCTCACACTCACACCCACCCACACACACACCCATACCCCAACATTCACATACATGCCATTCAAATAATTGTGCAAATATTGCATAAGCTACTGTTACTTTGGGGTTTTGGTATGTTATGTCTGCAGAAACAGCTCAGGTTTCCCCCGAAACCTCTATAAAAGGGACTGTTTCCACTTCAAACAATCTCTCTCTCTGCACACACACACACACACACACACACACACACACACACAAAAGTGGTGCGGTGGAGCAGTGACGGGACAAATAACACAGTGGTGAAAAAATTGCAGCGATATAATGCCATGCTAAATGCTAAGCTAACAGCTAAGTTATACCAAACCCTAACGTCAAACCTCAGACCCCAAAACAAAACCATTTACCTCCTTTAGGGGTTTTTTTTTTCTTTCATATAAAATCAGCACTAATGTAAATATACACTTTCACAAACTTCACACTTTATCAGGTTCTACTGTCACTATGGGGACAACAGTTCCTTAAACATCACCGCAATTACATCATAATTACCATAGATATAATCATAAATACACACACACACACACACAAACACACACAGATTCATGCACAAAATAAGTCCACAAAATCATGTCACAATGATTCACATCCAAATGAAAAATGCAACATATCATAAGACATAATGAATCACACGCTCATACACACACACACACACACACGCACAGAAAGAGAGAGATACAGTATTACTTGTGAGGACTTTCCTTGACTATAATTAACACACACACACACACACACACACACACACACATACAGTATTACTTGTAAAGACTTTCATTGATTATAATAAACATACACACACACACACACACACACACACACATAAAGAGAGAGACAGAAAGAGAGAGATACAGTATTACTTGTGAGGACTTTCATTGATTATAAGTAACACACACACACACACACACACACACACACACACACACACCTGTGTAGAAATCCGTTGGTGCAGCCGGTAGATGAGTACCCCTTCCACAATCACTCCGAACAGCGCCAGGCCCAGTAGAATGTACAGAAGGTAAGTGCCCTTATTCCACTGTTTAGGGGGCACAAGGTTCGGGGTCGCCTGGCTGTCCACCACAAACACCTCCCCCATTCTGAGGGATGCTAACAAGTGCACACTACTGAGTAAGCAGTCCTGTCCCTAATTAAGAGCCTTAAATATTCTGAAGTGTTAATCTCACAGAAGTCTACACTGTCTGTGTCTCCTTTCGGCCATGTCCCAAATTATAGAGTCACAGAGTCAGAGAGAGAGAGAGAGAGAGAGAGAGAGAGAGAGAGAGAGAGAGAGAGAGCAGCGTCAGTTCAGCCATGTGAGTGAGAGCAGAGACTGAGTGTGTGAGTCTTCAGGATGGAGTGTGAATGAGGTGGGGAAGTAGTATGTGTGTGTGTTTGTGGGAGTCAAAAGAGCCTCCACATACACACACACACGCACACACACACACAGACGCATATGCACACACTCATGCACGCACGCACGCACACACACACAAAAATACACACAGTGTCCAGGCTGTATAGTCAGTGTGATGAGACATGCAATTCCAGCTACCAGTCTCTCTCTCACTTCTGCGTTTCTATCAATATGTACTTATACATACATACATATATATATATATATATATATATATATATATATATATATATATATATATATATATATATATATATATTTGTGTGTGTGTGTGTGTGTGTGAGAGAGAGAGAGAGAGAGAGAGAGAGAGAGAGAGGTCAGAGACATTGATCCGCCCTTCATCTACTTTCTCTATCTGCTTCATCTTTGATCTGTTCACACATCTGTCTGTGTTTCTCTCTCTCTCTCTCTCTCTCTCTCTCTCTCTCTATGTCTATATCTGCCTAGCTCTCTGTTTATCAGTCTCTCTGTTTCTCCCTCAGTTTCCATCTGTCTTTCTGTTCATTAGTCTGTCTGCCTGTTCACCCATGTCTCTCTCTGTTTTTTTCTGTCTGTCTTGCTCGCTCTTTCTGACCCTCTTTCTGACCCAATTACCTATACACTACACCCCCCCCCCCCCACACACACACACACACCCACACCCACAGGCCGGAAAAAACATTTTGAAATATGTGGTCTGAGGTAACTAAAGTTATCTGAACATCTAAACACACACACACACACACACACACACACACACACACACACACACACAGTTCCGGTGTTTGCTGCAGTAGAAAACTATGCAGATGTTAGGTTACAAACATTGCTTAACTCCATCCTCATCATCATTGTCATCCTCCCCTCATTATTATTCTCATCATCCTCATCATCATCATCATCCTTCTCCTCCTCATCATCCTTCTTCTCCTCCTCACAATCATCATCATTATTATCATCGCCATCATCATCCTTCTCCTCCTCCTCCTCATCATTATCCACCTCATCACCATCATCATCCTCATCATCCTTCTCCTCCTCCTCATTCACCTCTTCATCCTCCTCCTCCTCATCATCATACTCCTCCTTCTCATCATTATCATCTTTATTCTCATCATCATCATAATACTCCTCCTCCTCATCATTATTCTCATCATCATCCTCCTCCTTCTCCTCATCATTATTCTCATCATCATCCTCCTCCTTCTCCTCATCATTATTCTCATCATCATCCTCCTCCTCCTCCTCGTCATTATTCTCATCATCATCCTCCTCCTTCTCCTCATCATTATTCTCATCAACATCCTCCTCCTCCTCCTCGTCATTATTCTCATCATCATCCTCCTCCTTCTCCTCATCATTATTCTCATCATCATCCTCCTCCTTCTCCTCATCATTATTCTCATCAACATCCTCCTCCTCCTCCTCGTCATTATTCTCATCATCATCCTCCTCCTTCTCCTCATCATTATTCTCATCATCATCCTCCTCCTTCTCCTCATCACCATCATACTCCTCATCATCATTCTTCTCCTCCTCCTCCTCCTCCTCATCATAATCCTCCTCATAATCCTTCTCCTCCTCCTCCTCCTCATTATTCTCATCCTCATCCTCCTCCTCCTCATCATAATCCTCCTCATCATCCTTCTCCTCCTCCTCCTCCTCCTCATCATCATTATTCTCATCGTCATCCTCCTCCTCCTCAACATCATTATTCTCATCATCATCCTCCTCCTTCTCCTCATCACCATCATACTCCTCATCATCATCATTCTCCTCCTCCTCCTCCTCCTCATCATAATCCTCCTCATAATCCTTCTCCTCCTCCTCCTCCTCATCATCATCATTATTCTCATCGTCATCCTCCTCCTCCTCATCATTATTCTCATCATCATCATCCTCCTTCTCCTCAACATTATCATCCTTCTCCTCCTCATCACCATCATACTCCTCCTCATCATCCTCCTCCTCCTCCTCATCGTCCTTCTCCTGCTCATTATTCTTATCATCATCATCATCCTTCTCCTCCTCCTCCTCATCATTATTCTGATCATCATCCTCCTCCTCATCCTTCTCCTCCTCCTCATCATCATTATTATTCTCATCGTCATCCTCCTCCTCCTCCTCATCATCATTATTCTGATCATCATCCTCCTCCTCATCCTTCTCCTCCTCCTCCTCCTCCTCCTCATCATCATTATTCTGATCATCATCCTCCTCCTCATCATCCTTCTCCTCCTCCTCCTCCTCCTCCTCATCATCATCATCATTATCCTCCTCATCATTATTCTCATCATCATCCTTCTCCTCCTCCTCCTCCTCCTCCTCATCCTTCTCCTCCTCATCATCATCATCCTTCTCCTCCTCCTCCTCCTCCTCATCATCATTATCCTCCTCATCATTATTCTCATCATCATCCTTCTCCTCCTCCTCCTCCTCCTCATCATCCTTCTCCTCCTCCTCCTCATCATCCTTCTCCTCCTTCTCCTCATCATCAACATAATCCTCCTCATCATCCTTCTCCTCCTCCTCCTCATTATTCTCATCATCATCATCCTTCTCTCCCTCCTCCTCCTCCTCTTCCTCATCATCATCATTATTCTGATCATCATCCTCCTCATCATCATCATCATTCTTCTCCTCCTTTATTCCAGATACACTTTAAATATGTTGTTGGTTTCATGATCTGAAACTTTTACTGCAACTGATGTTTCACCAGATTAACATTTCAAGTAAACGCGGAAGAATAGTCATTCATGTTGATTACTGGCTCTACACTATTGCATCATGGGTAACAGGCAATAACTTGGCTATATGGTACATGGGTTACTTTGTGCAATGCAGTTTTAAAAGCCTCCAATGACATCAGACTGTTCATATTTTCCACTGAGCGAAAGACGTCGAAATATAATTTCCCTGGCATTTAAACAGAATACGGAACAACTCATGAAGTAATAGGGATCATTTAAATGCATGATATGATAACTATAAGATAGATTCGTTTGGATTTGTTGGCACTTTATAGGATCCATAGCTCACTGACGTACGTCATGTATGCAAATCAGATCAGATTTCACAACTTTGACTCACAGCTGCACCTCAGAGACAGACGAAAACACGGTTACGGTGAAAACATGCCTGTGTCTGTGTGTGGTATTCAGCCTTAAACCAAAAATAAAAGGTTGACAGCATGACTATATTCTTCGTTCCTGTTTGTGACAGACATTAACCCAAAAAAATAATTGAGAACTCCACAGACTGTGACGTACGGTTTCACATGACACATCTGTAAAGCAAAAACATCTCCTCTGTAACACGCAATCATTCTGTAAGATCACAACTTCATCACAAAAATAGCTTCCCAGTAATGCAAAATTGCTCTATAACATCAATCTATAACACAATGGCCGCGTCCTGATCAGTAACAGTCTTGATCTGTAACACAATGACCGCGTCCTGATCAATAAGACAGTCTCAATCTGTAACGCAATGACAGTGTCCTGATCAGTAAGACAGTCTCGATCTATAACGCAAGGACAGCGTCCTGATCAGTAAGACATTCTCGATCTGTAACGCAATGACTGCATCCTGATCAGTAACATGCTCTCGATCTGTAACACAATGATAGCATCCTGATCAGTAACACAGTCTCGATCTGTAACACAATGACGAAACCTCAATACGTGACAATACGTGACAATACGTGGTGGCGTTCCAATCTGATCCAACTCTAACATTTCATTTACTCAATACTTTTGTGGCCAAAAAGATGATAAACTGCTTCATATGCGTAACATAAATGTTAATCTGTGGTTCTCCTGAAAAGGCCACATGCTCAGACATTGACTCACACCTGCAGAGACGGAAAACTGGGTTGAAACGTGTGTGTGTGTGTGTGTGTGGTAGCAAGCAATCCTAATCAGACCAAATGTCACAGAATTTACACCATCATTTTATACACGTACCAGTGTGTGTGTGTATGTGTGTGCAGTGTGTAGTTTGCAGTGTATGCTGTCACCTAGTGGCAGAATGACAGTACAGTGTTTAATTATATAGTTTAATCGTTTTACAGCCTTAACTCCTCAACCTCCAAAAACATACAGCAACAATTTTGCTATAAGAAGACAGATCAGTTTTTGTTATGGTGTAACCTTAGAACATCCATCCACCCATCTTCTACCACTTACTCCTTCTTCAGGGTCACGGGGAACCTGGAGCCAATCCCAGGAAGCATTGGACACAAAGCAGGGTACACCCTGGACAGGGTGCCAGTCCATCACAGGGCACAATCACATACACACTCACACACCCATTCATACACTATGGACAGTTTAGACACACCAATCAGCCTACCATGCATGTCTTCAGACTGGGGGAGGAAACCCCCACGGCACGGAGAGAACACGCAAACTCCACACACACGGCCCCGGCGGGAATCAAACCCCGGACCCTGGAGGTGTGAGGCAAACGTGCTAACCACTAAGCCACTGTGCACCCACCTTAGAACATTATTTTTAAAAAATTAATATAACACAATAATCTGAAGTTGGAATATGTGGCCTTTAACCCAATGTTTACACAAAGTTTACTCTCTCTCACACACTCTATATATATTACAAACTTCTCCAGTAGATGGAACATTACATAAATTAGAAAGAGAAACTTCTTTCTTGAATTATCTAAAAAAAACTAACAAACAAACAAACAAAAAAACCCACAATGACCTAAACCAGATATACATCATAAAGAAAAACCGAATATGATCCTTTATCACATTTATTCATCACTTCCGCTCTGTAAGCGTTGCCTTTTATGGAGTTTTGTAGGCGTCACCAAATGCAAATCCTCATCTGTGCCCTCCATGCTGCTAGTAATTTATATAAGATTGTCCTTCATCATACACAATACACAGAAAATCAGAAACTTGTTCTGAAACTTATTTTATTTTATTTATTTATTTGTATTTTACTTGATTGCTGTTTGCATTTATCTGCAGGTAGCGTACAGCACACGTGACTCGATGTAAATAAAGGTGAATTGACTTGACCGTTAGTTATAACAGTTTCCTGTACAAACACCTCGCGACTGTTCGAGGGACAGACACTCGGTGAATTCTGATTGGCTGCTGAAAGCGGAAGTGTCGAGGGGAGAAAAGCGGAAGAAATGAGACGACACACTGCAAACCCGAGCTAAATAAACTCTTCCGGCTCGAGTTTGGAGCAGATTTCCAGCCATGGCGTTGACACGGAGGGTCTTGTGGACGGTTTTTCTGGCGCTTTGGGCTTCTTTAATCTCCGCCTTTAACCCGAGTCAGGACAGCGAGCTGACCTTCCTCCTGCCCGCTGGATCCGCCGAGTGTTTCTTCCAGCCCACGCAGAAGAACGGAACCCTGGAGGTCGAGTACCAGGTACCTGCTTTCATAAAGTACATCAGCCACTGTCTAGTGTTCATTCAGTGCACTAGATAGGGTGCAGGGCTCAGCATTTCCTTCTCTACATACCGAGTAGTGGAGTTCAATCCAACAAAGATCTCTGAAAGTCATTATTTAGTGCGCAGTGACTGAAGGGTTTACTCTCAAACTCTTATTTAGGGCACTAGATAGGGTGCATACTTGCCTGTCTCTTACCCTGTGTATTGGTAAGGTGTTTAATCTATAACCGTTCCCTGTCATGCTCTGGGTAGGGGGTAGGGTGTAAAGGTCATGATTGTGTACCCTCAACCACTTGGTGAGTAAATCCCAAATGGCTTCTCTAGAAGTTATTATTTAATCTACATTGAACACTTGTTTCGTGCACTTTTAGCAATTTGGTGGAGCACCGAATCTCACAAAGCTCCCTAATAGACATATGACACTACATAGGGTGTAGTGAAGCTCAAACCTGACTCACTTCCTACTTATTATTGGGTTTGATCAAAATTTAACATTTTGTAAAAGAACAGGAACTATTCCAAATGTATTTGGACACCTGAACGTCAAAACTCATCTGTGGTCTTTCCCAAACTGCTGCCACAGACGTGCAAGATCCCACAAGTGTACTTGACTCCAAATACACCAATAGAAATAAAGTGCACTCTCTCTCTCTCTCTATATATATATATATATATAGAGAGAGAGAGAGAGAGAGAGAGAGAGATGCATTTTAAAGAGGGATCTTCTTTTGGGGAAGAAATAACGTCCGTCTGATTAAGAAGGCGGCTGTATTGTCAACAGATTATTACCGTAACCGCTTTATCACAAATACCACAAACGTTAGACTGTGATGTGAAAACGTAATATCTACACTCCAATGTGTTATTTGATTAGAGCTGTGTGTTTAGTGGGCGGAGCTACTAAGGAGGTTTTTTTTTGCAGGTCCTGCTTCATATCCGGGTCAAATCACCTCTCCTGGGAATGAGGGGGGTGTCAGTTACCTGTCAGATCCTCACTGCATCAGAGCAGGAGGGTTAATCAGCTGACTCACCTAGTCAGATTCTCACCTAGTGGCCGAAAGGGAACACAATTACTACACTCTTACTTTGTGCACTTGCCGTAGGACAGCATATATTAATACAACTTCCATATAAGGGCCATTCTAGGTATATACTTTCCATGGAAAAATAAAGAGCACATATGGATAAATTTGCATATTCATATACGTTTATTCTTTCTACAGAAAAAGCACAGAGGGGATTCACATTTGATTCTTAGTTTAATTTTCGTTTCTGTTTAACTCATTACATACAGACATTAACCACACAGCCGTGTGATCTCTACAGCCTGTGAAGAAGTGTTTCTGCAAAAATGTCCCCTTTGTAAATAAATCATTTGATCTGTAGCGTCCCATCAGTTATGAAAAATTCCAGGAACGTAACACAAGTAACGCAATGGAAGAAATATAATGCCAGTGTCCCGAGCCATAACACAATGTTTGTTTGGGTTTTTTTTTTTTGTAATTATAAATGCCTGCTCTGTAATACAATGGTGACATCCATGACATCCGTGGTCCCGGTCCATGATACGATATCGAGGCCCCGATTCGTAAAGCAAAGATGGCATCCTGGTCTATGACGTAGTGACAGCGTCTCGATACGCAATGAAGTCGATCAGTTTATCGGATTGGGACTCTACTGTTGCGTTACAGGTCGAGACGGCGTCATTGTGCTTTGGCTCAAGTGCAACGGTTGCATCCCGAGCCAATCCGTCTGTGACTTTACATTCAGTCAGTAATGCAGCAATAAAAACTGTTTAGCTAACAATATGACAACTGTCCAAACACTGACAAACTGCTTTATATATGGAATATGTAGATGACTGCTGGTCTGTGATTTTCCCTTAAAGACTTGACTTGAAACCCACAGGCAACCCACGGTAGTGAGACACTTTACCACGGTAATGAGTCTCTTAGCCACGGTAGTGAGACACTTTACCACGGTAGTGAGACACTTTACCACGGTAGTGAGTCTCTTAGCCACGGTAGTGAGACACTTTACCACGGTAGTGAGTCTCTTAGCCACGGTAGTGAGACACTTTACCATGGTAGTGAGTCTCTTAGCCACGGTAGTGAGACACTTTACCACGGTAGTGAGTCTCTTAGCCACGGTAGTGAGACACTTTATCACGGTAGTGAGTCTCTTAGCCACGGGAGTGAGACACATATCTACACACTGAAACCCGAAGCACAAGCTGAGTGTCGAATGAACACAAGGCCTTCTCCTATTGGTCGACACCCAGGGTCAGGGTGCTGAGGTATGCTAACTTTTAGATCGTCAGCCTGAGGATACTTGCTCTAATCTGATTAAAGACAAGTGAGAGCAAACTCCAGGTTAGAGCAACACAAGTACACGTGTGGCCTGACTCATCATCACAACACTACACAGCGAGGAGATGCACATAACATTAAAGGGCGGGTTTGGCAAAACATGGAAATCAGACCTGATGTTCGTGTCAGCTCTTGAAGGAAGAAAATACAAACAAAACATCAGTGATCAGGAAGAATCCTCTCAACCTCACAAATCAGCTAATAATATGACCGTGTCTTACTGACAGTCCTGAGTGTCTGAGGATGTCCTGTAATTAACTGCAGGATCAAATCCAAACTTGATGCTAAAGAAAAACCCTGGCGATAATTGATTTCATCTCATTTCAAAACCCTTCCTTTTCTTAGTTTTGAAATTAAACATCATATTCATTGTAAGAGAGACAATTATAATTTGCGCTCACTTTTTATCCAAGCACCAAAAAATACAACCAGTTCTTAACAATATAAAAGCTGAAGCACAACCTGAGTGTAGTGTTTGTGTGTACAGTGTTAATGTCTGTGTGTGTTGTGTAGGTGATTGCCGGAGCAGGTATGGACGTGGACTTCTCCATCATCTCACCACATGGCATCCACATGGTCTCAGAGTTTCGCCGCTCTGATGGAGTTCACATGTACGTTCTCATTGGTTCTCACGGTTACTGTGCCAACCAGTTTTTTTTTTCTGATTGGTTTAAGTATAACATATTAAAAGTAATATTTTTAGTTATATTTGAGCCGATAGTGTTGATAGCGTACACTTAAAACAAAATATTCCCTATTATACAGGGATCTTTTACATGTAATAATTTTGTGGATGTGTTGTGATGCTATCATAAAAGTGATCAAAGTTTAGGCTGTTATTGTAGTATAGATTGGACCAATCAGGTTCTTGTCATCTTTTGGCTTCTATATCAATACAAGCTTTTTATTTTTGTACTTAATAGTAAATCTTAATAGTAAATCTCTAAATTACTGTGTGTGTGTGATATATATGCATATGCAGGAATATATATATATATATATATATATATATACACACACACACACACACACACACACACACACACACAATGTAATTTGATGATGTGTTTAGGGTAGAGCCCACTGAAGCAGGAGACTACCAGATCTGCTTCGACAACAGCTTCAGCCGCTTCTCTGAAAAGATGGTGTTCTTTGAGGTCATTCTGGAGAACGCAGCCAATGATGCGACAGCTGAGGAAGAGTGGGCGGGGCTTGGGGAGCCTGAGAACCTGCTTGAGTACAAGCTGGAGGACATCCGGGTAAAGAAAGTTACAGTCAGATATGATTCTAATAATATTTCGCACAATAATCTAAAAACAAAACTAGTCCAGGCCAAACCAGCGCAAATGTAATGTGTATTTAAATACCTTTATACATGTACTGTGTGTAAAGAGAGAGTGTGTAGAAGCTGTGACAATGATTGCAGGGTTATTTTTACAGTTAGGGCTATGGTTAAAATAAACTTGGACAATAATCAGACAATAAACTGGAATAACCGAAGATTAGGTTTTAGGTTAGGCTTGAACTAGCTCCGTAGATTACCTAGAAATATGGTGTTATTTACGGTTTAGGAGCAATGTTTGTCAAGCATTAGTTTAAGAGTAGAATATATGAAAAGATTCATTTAAGGATGAGCCAAAGATCAGGTTTAAGATTAGAATTAGCTAAATATTACATTTAAGATTAAAATTAACCAAAGATTATGCTTAGGACTAGAATTAGCCAAAGGTTGCGTTTAAGATTAGACCATAGTATATGATTCTTTTAGCCCAACGTTAAGACTATGAGATAGAAATGATTCTCAGTCGTGTAATGCTAATAACCCTGCCTCATATCGGTGCAGGAGTCGATCGAGTCGGTGCACCGTCACCTGGAGCGAAGTCGGCAGATGCAGACGGTGCTGAGGGCATTCGAGGCTCGAGATCGTAACCTGCTGGAGAATAACCTGTGGCGAGTCTCGTTCTGGTCCTGTACCTCTTTGGTGGTTATGCTCACTGTCGCCTGCACTCAGGTGTACACGCTACGCCGCCTCTTTGACGACAAGAGGCAGGTCAGATCCTGAGGACACGCCCCTCTGAGCAACCAGTATGCTTGATGGAACTGTGTGACAGGCGGTTTGGCCCTGGAAATGACTCAAAGTTTAGAGTTAAAGTGCCTTACTCAAGCATGTTGTAGCAGCTGCAGGATCAAAAATGGTGTCTTTATTCATCATCTTGGATTGCGCTACATCCTGAGCAGCACCCTATTTACTTGCTTTATTATGAATAACATGACGGCTATGATTGGGCCATGCTAGATAATCATGGCTGTGATGTTATTCGTGATAACACACCACCTTGAATGTTCAGTCACCTTTTATACATTTTTTTTTTTTCCAAAGTAAAAAAAAATGCTTTTAATATAAACAATTTTGCTGTAATTTTGTAATAATGAAATGGAATCAGATGTGACTAGTGTATAGGCTAACAGCAAGTAACACTTGTTGGATGATTACAGGTAACGGTTCTTTTGTTGCACTGCAGATTGAAACGTGAAGCCAACCTGCTAGTTTTATAAGTGTAATTTTTGTTTTTTCTTTTTAATGTGTAATGTTAAGAGTGAGCCAGCAGTAGAGAAAACACAGCAGTTAGCATCCAGGGACTTAAAGGAATGGTACAGGTATGAACTAGCAGGTTGCATAAAAAAATTTTTTCTCCTTTCAGTTTAACAGAACTTGTGACTAAATCTGAGTGTTGTATAAAGTAAGGTAATTTGGGAACATGTGATGTCTGAAAAGATTTTTTTTTTAACTTTAAGTTCCATAATAGTTTAGCAAACATGAATAATGAATTAATTCAACATAAGGAAGTGCATTATTGTACTATCTGAGCAAGGTTGTAGTCTTTTAAGGCCCCATTGCCACTGGCATAGCACATAGATCTGGGTATATATAACCTTGCTCTCATGTTTACGTCCTGTGATTTCGCCTATAAAGTGAACTGGGTATTTAGGACATGTCCATAAATTCAGCCATGCAGTTCACTGATGATAATGAGACAACTGTGGTGGAGTTTATGTGGCCAGTATAGCAACAGGAATGCTTGATCTGGGACATATCCATAAGCATCTCTCAATATCTCACCATCATAATGTGTACCAAATCATGCACTCTATTTACTACACGGGTACCAGTGAATAAATGAACAAACTCTGGACTGAGCCAATATTCATGAGTGAAACATCTCAGTCCCTGTTCCCTGTATGTTCCTCGGTGTCTAGACCCTACTGGTTAGAGTAGGGTGTCACTGTGAAAGCAGACGGTACAAAAAGTGAAAGCTGGTATGACTTTTCCTCTCTGGAAGATGGAAAGATGGATTTGATTCCTACCCACATGCATCTTGGTTCAGGTATTTCACCTTCCATTTTAAATTAAAAGTGCTGAGATTCAGACTGAGAATTTCACCAACAGGACAATCATCACACATATCCTCAAAAATTCTGAGGTCCAACATAAACTAAGTTTTTTAAGGGTGGGATATCATCATGACTGTGTCTTTGACCACTTTACTGGTACTTGTTCACACTGTCACTAATTGAACCCTGACTCAGACATGATGCAGACAGAGCACCTTTTTCACTTGAAGCAATGTCCACTTACACAGACACCTTTAAAGGAGGTGGCAGCTGAGCCAAAATGGACCATTGGGGAACTAGGAAAACTGGAATATACAGGGTGTCCCAAAAGTCTCCATATATTGGGGACTATGTTTGCCAGTACCAAATCGGTTGTGCCTTCGTCAGTGGATGTCCGTGGACGTCTACGTCTCGCTTGGTCCTCAACACTTCATCTTTTTGGTTTAAGTTTGGCAAGAGTGTTGTGTGTGATGTCCTTGCCATGGTTCCTGTTAAAGTCCATCACAACCTTACGACAGCTTGCAGATCCAGTCATGAGAACGATTGCAATAGGTTCTTCTTTTGTCAAAGGAATTCGTAAAGGTTATCTGAAAAAAGATAAATAAAACAGTATGAACCAAGTACAAAAAATTTTGGAAAACATTTTGCTAAAAAGTGTTAATTCCCCCATGTATGGAGGCTTTTTTGGACACCCTGTAGAAAAACTAATGGAATTAGAGGATTTCTAATCAGTCTGCCACGTTTCACAGCCATTACGACACAGCCCTGTGATTCTATATTGAAACTCTCAGTTCACCGAATGTATTTCGGTATCTAAAGCCTACTAGAAGTTTAAAAAAAAAAAAAAAAAAAAGACATTAATTAAATATATAAAATAAAATAAAAAGGAAATTCAAGAGAATGAGGAGTTTTCAAGCTCGATTTTAATACAGCTTAGATATGACTGAGCAAAAGCCGAACTTGGAGCATCAGCCGCTCCAGACCCTCCACACTGGCTACAGGCTGTGCTGGCACAACAAAATAAACAGCTCCAACATGCCATTTCACCTCTACTCCAAAGATTGGAAGCCACAGAGGGTAGTTTGCTTGCTCTCAAACGTCAGCCCCTTGCCAGCACGGTAACATGTGGTCTCCAACCACATGACACTATCACACTTTCAGCTGTCCCTGATAGAACCCGCATGTCAGATAGTGATGCCACAAGGCCTTCAGAGGCTGACCGGCTTTTTTCTGCTGAACTCTGTCATTGATAGACCCATACGGAGCCCTGCTAGTCCAACTTCCTCCACGCCTGGCCCGGGTGTGAGACCCAGAAGCCGTGTGCAGGGACCCAGCCATTATAACGGCTCTTTCAACTTGGGTTCAAACACGCACGCACCTTCAACTACTTCAGCATCCACCAATCAGCTCACAGTCCCTCGTGGTAGTGCTCCAGATGGACCTAAAGCTAAACTTAACAAGCATGAAGGTAAAGATGACTGGGACTCCATCATTCCTTTTGAACGAAGTGCCCTGATCACAGAGCCATGATCACCTGACCCAGGCACATCAGAGAGCGGTTGATGCTGCTCGCCACCTGTGGGGTCAAAGGTCAAACAGTGCACAACATCTTTAACAACATTTATAATGTGATAGGTATGAAATAAAGTTGAACACACACACACACCTTCAGGCGTGATCCTTCAGCATGTGTCTCTCTGCCTCTCAGACCCCGCCAGATCTACCAGATTGAGTTGAGACATTCTGATGCTCACCACTTCCTGTCCCGTCTCCTTGGACTCCAGCGTCATAGTGAAAACGGCATGAGAGTGAGATGACTCGTGATTCATCGACATGGACGCAACATGCCGATTACGCCATCTCATAGATCAGGGGTTCCCAAACTTTTCCAGGGCAAGGCCCCCCCAAATGGCATTAACATTTGACCGAAGCCCCCCTTTTGCAAGATGTCTTTTAAAAACATTAAAAATACAGACTTCTGAATATATCCCCCCCCCCTTTTTTTTATTAATAATTACATCTTTCCATTACATTAGGAATTGATTGTGTGTGTGTGTGGTTGTCTGAGAGTGAGAAAGAGAAAAGCATGTATTTATTTTTCACGCCAAATTGTTGAGGCCCCCCAGGCGCCCCCTGGCGGCCCCCACTTTGAAAACTACTGCCATAGATAACACCTATACACACACCGCATCAGTTCTGTTCAGACTGAAGTTTGATTAGGATTCATTTGGAGTTTCATTCCGAATTGTTTGATTTACTGATTCACCGAGTTACTGAATCAATTCTGAACTTTATTTACTGATTCACTGTATCAATTCTGAATTGTTTGATTTTTCTGATTCACTGCAACAAAAATAAATTATTTGATTAACTGAATCTCTTCATCAGTTATGAATAATCGCTGAATCAATTCTGAGCCAGTGAATTTACTGATTCACTGTATTAATTCTGAACAAGTTTGATGTACTAATTTGCTGTATTAGTTCCAAACTACTAGATTAACTGATTCAATGAATCAATTCTGAACTGTTTAATTTACTGATTCACTGTATTAATTCTCTGTTCTGTTTGTGTAACCAGTTAAATGAATCAGTTCTGAGCTTGCCCAGTTCACCAATTTATCACTTTTCTGTTCCGGAAAACTGACATACCTCACCAATTTATTAGATCGGTTTTAAGTTTAATTAATTTACTAATTTATTGTATAGTGTAAGTCTTCTGAAGGAGTGTGATTCACAGGTTCACAGTAGCAATACTCTGCTCTAAAACTTAACTTGAGTCAGTAATTTGATAGAGATTCACTTGGTCAGTTCTGAACTGTTTGCTGTACTGATTAACTGTGTTGATTCTTTGTTCTGAACAACTGATCCAGATTCTGTGTAATGAATCACTGAATCCAATTAGTTCAAAATATGTTAAAAACTGATTCACAGAAAGTCAGACTGAAGCAAAATCAGTCAACTCACTAAAGACATACTGTCTATGACCAGTGGTGTATGTGTATACCTGGTAGGCCTCTGCGGCTGAAGCCACATATTTCTCCACCGCTCCTTCCACAAATACTCCTTTCTTAATGTCCTCTCTGAGGAACAGACTCACTGAGCCACTGTCCAGGAGGTCAAAAATCTGCTCGTTGTAGATCTCGATGAAGGAGCATTTACACAGGAAGCTCTTTGCTCCTGCAGACTGCACGTGCGCACACACAAACTTACAACATTGTGTAACATGACCAGAACATCCAGCTGATAAAATCCCAAAATGCACTGCAACAGGTTAGTGTCAAATGTACCATAGAAAATGAAGGTCACCCATAATGCACTTTTTAATGTAAGCAGTGCACAATTTAAAACACAGAGGTGACCTCAATGATGACTGGGGTGGGTCTGTGGGCGGGCTTATTGATGAGCAGGCAGGTCTGTGGACGAGTGGGCGGGCTTATTGATGAGTGGGCGGGTCTGTGGACAAGCGGGCGGGTCTGCTGCTGTGTCTACAGACAGGAGGGTGGTGCAGGTAGTGTTTGATGTGAGGTTGAATGTAACAGCTCACCTTCTCCACCTCTCTGCTGATGAGGGAGAACAAATGCTCAATGCTGCGAGGAATAACACCACGCAACTCATCAGAGAAATCCGTCAGCTCATTCGGCCCTAAAACACACACACAGAGTTCAGCGTTCATTAGCACTGTACACTGAAGGATCCTCAGTGTGCGCGCGCGTGTATATAACACACCCAGCATGGTAAAGGTCTTCCCTGAACCTGTCTGTCCACTGCATCGATGGGAAAATAAGGAGGAAAAAGATAAATCACACTTTGCACACCCACGAAGTAGTTCCGGTTTTTGACCATTAACATTGCCTTCACTTGCAGAACCCTCACATTGTGACAAGACTGTTATAAATGCGAGTGAAAGTGAGGAAAGTTGCACAGCATTTCATTCCTTTACACCACATGTGGGCTAAGGACAACTAAGTGGACCCCCACAAGGTCCATATCATGGTTACGCCCTTGATTATCTGTACTGTGTTGTCCTTTACGTCTGAAAGACTACTCGGTAAATCTAGCTCGCGCTGGTTTGGCGCCATTTTCAGCCTCTTGGGTCTCATGCTAAGCTAGCTATATATATATTAGCTTAACACGTTAGCAAGGGTTATAGTCCATAGCAACAGTTAAAAGCTATTTAAACGCTATTTTGCGCAAAAACCCAGGCGACATTTCTCAGAGGTTTATGAGGAAAAGAAGAGCTACGACTCAAACAGTAAGGCTGTCGTGAATTAGCTAACGATGCTAACGACTCTGGTTAACTCGGGCTGCTAAAATCACCTTTGTTGTTTCAGGAGGAAAAAATAATACACTTTAAATAGTTTTGCTGAATAAAAGTTAAGTTGCTGAGTAAAAGTGAGTAAATAAAAATTACTAACCTTTCCCTCTGGTGTAAAATAAATGAACGGAGCGCTGCACCGTCTGGAGATTAAATAATGTTTTTAAAAAAGGGGTGGGTTATCATTCTACAACCGCATTGGTCAAATTCACCGTCAAACAACAGCCTCTTGATGTGATTGGACCAGAGACATCAGGGGTTGTCTGTCAGAGTTTCCCTGATTGGCTGAAACGATTAACACAGGAGAGATAGGAAATGGCGGCAGTCATCCATTTTATCGTAATAATACATACATAAGCGCAAATTTTTTCACAATAATCCCCAAATGTAATCTTTTTTAATAGACTTTTCCTCACCAAATAATTCACTACACTGGTGAATACAAATTTTATTAAAAAAAGAAAGAAAAACAGAAAACTACTGTTACTGCATTTATGAACATCACAATGTTTTTTTTCTTTCCTTTATAAATTTTCATGGATTGTATCTCTGACATGTTTATTTTTTATTATTACTTGGAACTTGTCTTATTTTAAGTGATTATTATTATTATTATTATTATTATTATTATTATTGACACCCAAGCACCAGGTGTAATGTGGACAATATTTTAGATTCACAACAAAAGTCTTGATTTACACTTATTTTAATTAAACATATTCAAATTACATATATTTGGTAATTACAGTATTTCTTATGTATTTGTTCGACATCTACACCAGGTAATGCAGTACAAGAGCTGCTAAAATCATCAGGGACTCCATCCATCCAGGTAACTGTCTGTTTAGCCTGCTGCAATCAGCCAAGTGCCTCCATGGACTGATGGCTAAACCTGAGAGGCTCAGGAGGAACTTCTTCCCTCAGGCCATCAGACTCCATACAGATCCCTTAGCACTCCATAAGGACTCTACAGTCACTCTTCACTCCACTTTGCACTTTGTATTGTTACTACATGTGACATACTGCATTTTTTTGTATATTCCTGTACATATATTTCTTATCTTATTTTCATTATTTCTTATTCATTTTAAATTAGTATTTGATGCACAGTCTAAAGAGGAGTCAGCCAGGTTTCCATTTCACTGACAGTATACTGTATATAATCTTCCCTGGGTGGTGGTGGTGAGAAAACAGACAACAATTTATTCTACACTATGTTTATTGCATCACGGAAATAAACTTCTGTAAACAGCACATCTTGGTATTTGTCAAATATTTCTGTTTTCTGTAACATAAAATCCAAATTAAGGAAGGTCCTGTCTTATGCAGATAAACCTTTATCTACCTTTATCTTTAAATAAACCTTTACCAAAGCTGGGCTGTGACCTATAAAACACTGTAGTGCCACCTAGAGGCCAATTTTGTCTTACTGCTTACTGGCCCAATGTCTTCACTTGCTACAATAACCATTGAAGCAGTGGGCAAACTTTTACACTGTAGGAACCTATGCAATTTTTATTAAAATATTTATATTTATGTGTTTATGTAACATTTTTTTATGTTTCCCGTAATAATGTGATTACGTGGGCTTGACTGATCATGCCTATGTGTTTTATAAAGGCAGAGGACAGGTGAAGGGGAGTGGCCTGTTATGGAGGGAAGGGACACAGTTTTGGAATTGCGTTCAGCAATTATAGGGTATCCCGTTTCTTTCTTAATTTTTCTATGTTCTTATGATTGTTTTCAGTAAAGAAATTAAGTCTTCGAAACACATGGGTTAGGGTTAGGGTCTACCGTGATTCCTCCACAGACATAAAGGGTCACAACAGAGAGCAGAAATTCAGTAGTCACTAATTTTCATTGTAAATCAGTACAATTTTATTTATGCATGAATTTAATCAAGTATAATTTGTGGATATTGCTTTAAAATAATTCAGAAATTATTATATAGGTCTACTATAGACACTCTTTTTATCCCACTTTATCACATCTATTCATTCATACTACAACCCTCATGCATCAGGTGCAAGTCAGGTGTTTCTGTTTGAATTTCTTGTGTTTCTGATTAAGTTCAATTCTGATTACATTTAATGAAAAACAAAATAAATTCTCATAAAACGGGTGAACGAAAACCACAATATACAGCAGACTGGCTTATCAACAGCTGGCTTATTAGTGAGGAAAACAGCAACCCGGGTTCTAGATAGAGCTACAGTTGTCTTTGTTCAGTCATACAGAGGAAAACGAGGGCATGTTTCTACTGGTTTGCGAGCCAAACTATTACATATTCAGTTGAATGAATTTACTGATGAACAGCACAAAAATAACAATAATGGAGGAGTTTACAAGCAGTATTTTTGGCATTAAGAACATATTTTACAATTTCAACATGATTCCTTCAGAATCATGAAGGAATCAAAACAGAAAAACTGTGTTATAATGTTGAACCGTATAAAAAAAAAAAAAAATAAATAAATAATAATAATAATAATAATAATAAGCCCAGTGTATGTCTAGCACAACCTGCTGGTTTCACGGTGGTAAAGTGCTGAAAGTTTCCAGATTTGACAGCAGCACTGTGTAGGTGGAAAACAGTGTACATGTACAGAGAAAAGAAAAATTGCTTTGTGCTAAATTCCTAAATGTCACAAACATACATAATGTCTGTTAAACTCCCATAAGATCCAGGAGTTTGACTTGATCCAGGCAACAGAATCTGTAAAGAATTGTTAAGTGACTAATAAAGGGTCACAGAGGTCAAAGTTTTTACACTTTGACTACAAAGTGTAGTCATCCTCTCCCAGTTCTTCCTCCCCCAACTCCACTCCTTCCACGTCTTCCTCTTCATCCAGCAAGTCGAAAAGCAATTCCGTCAGGTAACGTTCTTCAGGTTTCTCTCGCACATCCTTGTTCCTTATTTTCTCTGCAGCTGGAACCACCTCTTCACACATTGGCTCTGCCTGTTGTTCCTTCCCATTCTTTTTTGCCTCTGCAGCTGGGACCACCCGTTTAGACAATGGCTCCACCTCGTGGTCTTTCCCATCTCCTACTGCCTCTTCATCTTGGCTCGTCCGCCCACAGAACGGCTCCACCTCGTGGTCTTTCCCATCTCCTACTGCCTCTTCAGCTTGGCTCGTCCGTTCACAGAACGGCTCCACCTCTTGCATCATCATGTCTGCTTCTGGATCTGGAACTGCCCTTTGCCCTGTTGACCACACCACTTCCGGTTTCACTTCAGACCCACCAGGTACCATGGAGTCCTGCAAAGCATTCATGGTTAGCACAGTTGAGGGTCTGCTCTTCATACAGACGAAAAGAAACATGTGCTGACAATAAGCGATATTCACCAACATGGTCTGGAGCCCAACTGAGATATGGTTGTTTAAGTCTAAAATTTAAGCTGAGCATGCACTACACAAATGTACAAAATCCTGACAGATGTTGAAAAAAAAAAACCAACACAACAAAACCTTACCTTAAGGTAGCGCTTCAGTTTCTTGCGGACACACTTGTTACTGAGGATGCTCTGGGCAAAAGACAGCCCCCAATTTTTAGACTGTTCCATCATAATCTTCATGGACATGAACATAAACATACACATTTAGACTCGATCAGAAAAAAAAGTTTATAAAGTATTACAAATCGAAACGGAAAGCAGAGCAACAAATCTCACACGTGTACTGATGCTGTAGATTTTAACGATGTGCTTGCATTAGGCTGCTTGTTTATTTTACGCATGGGGTGCGTGTACCTTGCAGTTATTGATATGATCAGGGGACTTGAGGTGATTCTGAATTAAGTAATGCTGCATGGGTATGTATACATCACACGCTAGACAGTGAGCTGCTTCTGCCTTCCTCATGAAGTGCTCCATACTGATGTCTACACACACACACACACACACACACACACACTCAATAAGTCAATATACGACATATGAAGCAAATGCAGAGAAGTACAAAATGAGTCAGATACCTCGAGTCAGGTCCTTATCTTCATACAGCTGACAGATGGCATCACGGTGATTCGGTATCTGATTAATGAAATCCTCAACCTTCTTATGCTTATAACTTAAACATGTCTGCTAATTACCCAGGTACACACACACACGCAAAAATCAAACAAAGAGTGGTAAGTCATAATGCATATGCACAAACATCGTCACTGTCTCTAGGTACCTGTGGCTGGACCATGTATTATTAAACAGTAACATCTTTTTAAATGTTCTATTGACTCTTGGTTCCACCAACATGGAACCCTTCAGGACAGTGTGTTAGCTAACTTGCACACACTGTTAGAACAACGGGCAACAGTTGGCTTAGCTAGTTAAATCTATTCATAAATTTACAACCTTAATAATCAGAAGCCGGAATGTTAATGAACCCTTTACAGTATGTGATGGTTCCCATGACTTAACAGAGGAGGGAAAATTGGGAAAAAGTTCACTAGTAGCTTCACAGTTTAGCAGTAAAAAGAAAGACTTCTGCCAGACCAGACTTGACCATCATACGTTTTGTTATTCAGTCCCTACTCCAGTCACAAATCTGGTCATTCAGCGGCACGTTTGTGTCTGTTATTAACCTGTCTGTGCTGATAAATATTATACATCCACATATCTGGACACCTTCAAATGGGGGCATTTTGAAAATTTTTGGAGCAGTAGTGTTGTACCTGCAGGAAGTCCACAGTCGGTTCGGAGAGGTGCTCTGACAGGAACTGGAAGTGATCTTTGTGGAATTTGCTCTCCAGATGAGCTTCCATGTTCTTTTTGTAGAACGAGTGAAACTTGCACACCGAACATACAAAAGCTATCCTGGTGACCATGTGACAGACAGGAGAAATGGCCAATCAGAACATTTAATAAACTCTCAGACGGTACAGCACTGCACGGTTTAATGCCTGTACTGCAATTACTTTGCCTCGTTCAAGATAACGCACGCTTTTGGGTTTTTTTGAGGTTCTAGGTTCTGGAGCTGGATCTGGATCTGACCTCTGAGCTGTGATCTTCATTCCTGGTCTCCAGAAAGATCCCTGCTTCTTCTGTGTGCCATCAGGAGCCTGAGTCTGTCTGCCCTGCCGCTTTATTGAAACCGCCGCTACAGAAACGATACAGGTTCGTTAAATCGGAGCAGGACCAATTGCTAAATAAATGAGGTAATATGGATATATGGATAGATGAATAAAGGGAGAAGAATAACTAATACTCACGGCAACTTTGTCCTTCAGCTGCTGATTTGGAGGCCTGGGCAGACAAAAGATAGATCAGTCAGCTCATATTAGCAATACTCACAGGTTCATAAGAGTTTTGTTCGACATAATTTACACCTACTGGCGCAGGAGTTAAATCCTCACCGGTCTCCTCAGTGTGACGTTCTGCATCTAGACATCAAAAAAGAAAAAAGAAATTAATTAACAAAAAGTTCTATATAATAGTCCTGTTCATGAACCCTTCTAAAAGCAAGTACACTGGTTTGTTTTTGTTTATTTATTTTTTTTAAAATAACGTATCAAATGGTTTTAAATGCATATCTATGGATATCCTGGGACAAAATATTAACTCTGCTAGCTGCTAAATCTGGAAACTCCGGTCTAAAAAAAGGAACAGAAGGTCCAGGGTAGTACCTATATCAGATAGTGGAACCTTGTTTTTTTGAAGCTTCATTTTAAGCTGAGCAAGCTCCTCTTTGATAGACAAAACTGTGTACAAAACACCGAGCAATAGATGTGGCTTAATGAATAACGTATTTAAAAGGGAGGATTTCATGAGAATAACAGGACGGATGCTCACCAATACTCTGTCCTTCAGCTCCTGAGTTGGAGGCCTGGAAAGATGCAGAAATTTTTCACTTGATAATGAAAGATCTACAGGTTTCCCCCAAAACCACTACAACAGAACAATGACTGATACGATCTAGATCAATTTGACAAAACATTATAACTGATTATTACAGATTATGACATGTCTGTGGTAGTAGGATGCAGGGATTTTGTCACTCAGGTTGTTCACATAGCCTGTAGAGGACTGGGAACCATTTTTATCTAGATCCATGTCCAGATGGATCTAGTACATCAAGTCAGTTATATTAAAGCTAAACAGGCCAGTGTGATTCTAGAAAGTTCAGTTTTTAAGGCGATTCTCCTCCTAAAACTAAAAAAATTAAAATAAAATAAAAACACTTACAGATACGAGCGTTGCGGATCTCTCAGATGCCTCCATCTTGTTTGTTGAATCTTTTTAATACAAAATACAAAACAAACGATAAAATGTTAAGAAGATAAAAGAGAAAGAAAGTAAAAGACTAAGACAGAAGTTCAGTAGCATTGTTGGTCTCGTCACCTCCTGCAGATTCAGTCTTGCCCATTTTAATCTCTGGCTCGTCGACTGTAGTCGGGCACCCTTTCCTCTTCTTCCCGTCTTGCTCAGGTTTACACTGATGCTTTAATACCAGATCCACATGTTAATCCACATGTCATAACCCATGGTACATCTTTTCATAACACACATCTGTAATGCTCATGTGTAGAGTCCAAATACGATAGTCCTCACTGTAGAATCAAGTCCAGGGGGTAGAGGTAGACCTGATCCAACTCCTCGAACGAGGCACGCTTAACAACTAATTTCTCCAGCCTTGAGCTCACTGCACTGTCTCTGTGTCTCCATGTCTCCACACCAAAGGTCCATAGTTTTGGTTTGTCTCAGCCCAGGTAGTAGGAGCTGGATCAGGTCAGGCTATACCACCTGGACTTTTTGTTTGAGGGGTACATGGTCCAGTCTGGTGATAAGTAAAGTTTCTGTACCTATTAAATTGGTGTATTTACAGATGTTTGCTCATTTCCAAACTATTATCTTGGATACTATTATCTTGTGTCACACTTTAGCATCAATAAATTATATTCAGAACTAAAATAGCTTCTTGTGTGTCCGACTACTTAAGATGGTTTAGGTCAATTAAACAAATTCCAGAAAAATACTTCTTATGCACCTCCCAGTGGTGGAGTCAGCTATGTCATGTACTCTTACCATGGTATTTAGGGCCTGCGCTGTCTGCTTTGCTAGAGCCTTCAGAGCTTTCTGTCTGCGTTTCCTTAACTTAGCTTTCTGCTTCCTCCTGCTGACCGGTGAGGAGTTCTGCATTTCGGTCGATCCAGCACCATGACAGCCATCACCATCCAGTGCAACAAAGTCTATGCTTCCATGCTCTGACATTTCATCGCTAATAAAGTCATCTGGTTTGTAGAAGCCCCGGGGGTAGGGATATGTGAACCTGAATATAGAGAGAGGTGCAGAGATGAGACGGTGCCACCTCGAAATTCTTTTTCCGTGCATTGAATAATCTTTTACCTTTAGTCTTACTTTTTTGTCACTCATAAAGTTCATTAAAAATCATGTTAAGCTCTGCACCATTTATACATTACAAGGACATAAATTTGTGAACACCTGATAATCACACCCATGTGTCCTTGTTGAACATCTCATCTGGGCAGATCTGGTCAACAACTGACTAAAAGCACCATTAGACACGCCCATTGTTTTATTTGTATGTTAATTTAGGCAACACGGCTTAGCTAGCTGTGGAAGACTAACGTTGCTGTCACTGGTGAGACGTTTAAATTTCATCACTTCTTCTGACACAGTGGAAGAAAGGAATGTATGCTAAACCCTAACACACGTTCCTTGTTCCTTGCAAAAGTACATCGAAATGGCAAAAACCGTGTCACCTGTCTCTGCGACTTCCTTCTTTCCGCGCCCCTTCCCTGAGCGTGTTAATTTGCTGGTTGATTCTGGTGATGACGTAATCCTTGCTCGTCCTCATAGAAGAGTGAGGAGGCATCGAGTCCAGACATCTGAACTGGTTGTGGTTTCCTGTTCCTGAGGACAGGCAAGTGGGTGCAGAACACCTTTAAATAAATTCACAAAACTTTTTGGATACGTCTTCACGAGTTCAAGCACCGTGACCGTGTTGTGTGGGTTACGGTGCTCCAGATGAAGAATATTAAACCATCCGTAACCCTAAAGACTTTCGTTGATTATAATAAACACACACACACACACACACACACACACACACACCACCAAGTCCATGTTACCACTGGACTGAGAATAAACAGTATGGTGAGTCATTTCCATTAAAGGATTAGGTAGAGGGGTGCCAATACTATCGTGCAAGGCAGCAGTCAATAACTGCACACCTACAAAGTGACGTGTATTGATTAAAATGCATTAAATCTATTTAATGGAAACCTGAACATTAGGTCAAGTCTAAAAGGTTCTCTGCTGAAAAAACAAACAAACAATAGAAACCATGACATAAATCCTAATGGTTTCACTACAAATACCATTACAAACCATCAGCTAACCATTAAAACCATTACCGGTGTTTAATGGTATACACTAGACATAACATATTACCAACAGAAGGCAACATATTACCAGTAGAGACCCACAGAGACCATTACAGTTTCCATTAAAACCAATACAATTCCCATTATAGCCATTAAAACCATTACAAATTTGATGAGGGCTTCTGTTGGGGTTTTTTTTTCAGCAGGGTTAATGAAAACATTACACAAAAGCCCAGCAGAGCTAACACACCCAAAGTTATTTCTTATTTATATGTTTATATAGGCTCATGTAGACATGCATTTTATTTTAAAAGATGACTAAATTAATTATATATTTAAATGAATTACCTGAACCGAATCTAGAAGCCGCCATACCGACCTCCAATCGGAAATCTCTCAATAAGTGAACAAATTAAACGGCTCTTATTATTATTATTCTTCCACTTTGCGTCTTCCTTCTTCCGCCTCCAATTTCTTCTTCGTCGTCTTTTTCTTCAGCAGAGTTGAGAGCGGGACTGCGCCACAGCGCCACCTTTCTGTCATTCCAATCCCTACCATTTAAAATGGTAGTTCACCCAAACATTCTGTCAATTACTCACCTCGTGTCGTTCCAAACCCATAAGACTTCATCTTCCGAACACAAATGAAGATATTTTGTAATGAAACATGGGATTTTTTTTTTGATAAACATGTGTTTTGTTTGAAATTGTTTGATATCAAAAGTGCAGTGTGTGGAGGGTCAGTGGAGTGAAGAGTGACTGTAGAGTACTTATGGAGTCCAAAGGGATCTGTATGGAGGACATGTCCGTGTTGAGGAGTCTGTTGGCCTGATGGAAGACGTTCCTCCTGAGCCTCTCAGTTTGAGCCATCAGACCATGGAGGTGCTTGCCTGATTGTAGCAGGCTAAACAGACAGTAACTGGGGTGGGTGGAGTCCCTGATGGTGTAGGTGCCATGCAGAGAGAGGAGAGTAGACGGGGAGATGTGCTGAGATTCACCGAGTCAGTAAACTTTCTATAGCCCCAGTATGGAACTTTTCAGGATCACTGGGGAGACCTTGAATTCCCTCAGCAGTTCCAGATGGTGCAGCCATTGTCTGGGTTTGTTCACCTGAGCTTGAGTGTGATGCGTCCAGGTCAGGTCCTCAGAGGTGTGTACTCCTGGATACCTGAAACTCCTCACTCTCTCCACGGGGGTCCTGCCAATCTCGAGTAGGGTGTACTTCCTCCGCTGCCTCTGAGGAGTCTGGGAGGGTTGTCTCACATTCATCTGCATTGTTGATCTTTGTATTTGCAATTCAGTTCATTTCACCTTGGAAATTAAATTCTTAAAATTGCATTTTTCATTTTTTTATTTATAAGTCAGTCTTTTCATTTCTAATATTTCTAATATTCTAGTATTTTGCAAATATACACACACCTTTCCTGGTAAATCCTTTGCCTGGCCTTCACTCATATATCGTCAGCACCTGATACAGTGGTGCTTGAAAGTTTGTGAACCAGTTAAATTTTTCTATATATCTGAATAAATATGACAAGAGATCCCAGTTAAACAAATGGAGAAAAAAAAAGTATTATACTCGGTCATTTATTTATTGAGGAGGGCAGATGGCGCCAGGGGCCTGCATGAGAAATACTAATAAATGAAATCAATTATACACCGCACACTAAGACACACCAAACAGAGACATCCGATAATATAATGATGTAGTGTTAGCCGCACGCTGATAAAACCTACGATTATTTAAAATGGATAAGCCTTTACAAAGAGGATGTAGTCTTTTAGCTGAGAGAGTTAATACAGAAGGGACGCACCCTACACAATGGAGACCTCACACTGAACATGTCTGACAACCACTGGGTTAAATAATGTCAAGTTTACAGGAACATTAGGAGAACATTCTCTCAACCATAATAAGTAACTTGCTGTAGTTGTAATTTGGTGAGTATATTTAGCTTTTTGTTTTGTTCTTGTATTTAGTTTGCTGTCAGGTTTAAGAGAGTGTAATACTGAGTAATAAATGATGACTTCAGTGTTCAGAGGTCGGTTTAAGACTCAGCGGTTCAAAGTGCCGGAATTTTACAGAAGAAGCAGAAACCCCATCATCCAATCATGACACGGAAGCGTTTGACGGGCGGTTAGATTGACCATTGAGAGCGCGGGATTACTCAGTGTGGGCGGGTTTATGGAAGTTTTATGACCGTCGCCTGACCGGATGGAAAAGTTGTCGGTTTTTCCGTTATTTTTGTTTGTGAAGGTTTTTGGTAGCTTCAGTCTTTCCGTAAACATTTAACCACACCAGTGTTTTGTAAAGATTTTGAATACACTAAGCCGTTATAATGCATGTATGAAGCTGAATTGCAGCTCGGGGGAACGTGGTGTTTTTATTTGCGCTCTGTAAAAGCTCCAGCTGCAGCTCCGAGTCTCCGGTTCTGACCCAGGAGACTTCTCCAGCTTCATCTCTCAGTCAGTAGGATTCGGTTCCTGAGCCATGGGGAACCGCGGGATGGAGGAGCTGATTCCTCTCATCAACAAGCTCCAGGATGCGTTCAGCTCCATCGGGCAGAGCTGTAATCTGGACCTGCCGCAGATCGCGGTGGTCGGCGGGCAGAGCGCCGGGAAGAGCTCCGTGCTGGAGAACTTCGTCGGGAGGTTAGCATCGTGCTAATGCTAAATACTAACAACAAATAAACAAACAAACAAACAAACAAACATCCTACTGGGAAGATTAATAACCTGTTTTATTTTATTTTATTTTATTTTTTTAAGTATGTGGTTCTTTAGTTCATGTGGAACCTGGAATACACACACACACACACACACACGCGCGCGCGCGCAGAATAAATACACATAAATACACTAATACACACACAATACATATACACACTCGCGCGCACACACAATACACTTATACACACACAATACACTTATACACACAATACATATACACACTCGCGCACACACAATACACTTATACACACAATACACTTATACACACAATACACTTATACACACAATACATATACACACACACACAATACACTTAAACACACAGTACACACACAATACATACACACACTCGCACACACAATACATATACACAATACACTAATACACACACACACACACACACACGGTGTATTTTATATTTGTATTAGATGAACTGATCTCCAGTAATAAATTGTCTTACAAAGTTCAATAAAAACAAATGATTATGTAATTAATGTTTTGAAATGATTTAAAAATGATGAGTTTTTACTCGAATACTTCCTCAGAATAAATGTTACTGCACTGGAAATGCCCCAAATCCATCCTGTAACTTTTTCTTTTTAAATTAGAAACATTAAAATTGTGTTAATTTAATGAAAGTGATATTTTTATGCACAGCTATTACTTCCTGTATGTCCTTGCAAAAGTTACCCAAAACCATTCATGTTTATTATAATCTTTTATTATTATTATTATTATTATTATTATTATTATTAAGACAGCAACTGTAGCAGAAACAAGTCAGCCATGAAACTATATAATAATAACATTAAAATAATAAATTATAATAAAAAATTATGTAATAGTTGTGTTAAACTCGTTGTAAGAAACAGTGAATCCTCGTCGTGTACATTTTACACTGTTACACTGTTAAACCTCACATCTTTACTTAATCAACATATTACACTAATTATATTAATTACAGAAAAGCTTGTAGAAGCTGAAACTGAAGTATTTACTGAAGAACACTAATGTACGTGTTTGTTTCTCGGCTGTTTTGCGTGTGAACTAACGTAACGTATTGTGGTATTGTAAGTGCATGTTTTCGGAGCTGAGGTGTAACCACGTAACCGAACTCCTCGCATAAACTTCTCCAGAGGAGTCACGGAGAACTGATCACACTTTCACTTCCTCTTCCTGTGCCGCGTGTCACACTGCATCGCGGTCAGGCTCGAAGGGTCTGTGCTGAGAACCAGAAGGAGGGTGCCTAGAGGCAGCAGAAGGGCAGCTAGCCCTAACCACAGCTCCATTCACACTAGCAGGAAACACTTCTCAGATCAGATTAGCATTCGTTAGAGAGATACGACAGTAGGTAGGAATATCAATTTACATAAATTCCCACGGACGATTGTCGTTTAAATTAACAATCAATTAATCAATCACAATTACTAGCATCCCTGCTAGGAACACTCACCAGAGGCACCAGCAATCTCTGCTACTTCCTTCCAGGCGGAAGGTAACGAGAGGTTGTGTACGACAGGAGAACGTCTCCGTACATGGTAACGAGAGACACTCTCTCTGTGTGTGTGTGTGTCTCTCTCTCTGTCGCTCTCTCTCTCTCTCTCTCTTTCTCTCTGTGTCTCTGTCTCTCTGTCAGGGATTTTCTTCCCCGAGGTTCTGGTATTGTTACTCGTAGACCCCTCATCCTTCAGCTGGTCAACCATAAAGCAGGTACACACACACACACACACACACACACACACACACACACATACGGTATAGTGTGTTTTGTCTCTTGAGTGTTTACGCCCCCCCCGTAGAGTACGCCGAGTTCCTGCACTGTAAAGGTCGGAAGTTTGTCGACTTTGACGAGGTGCGGCTGGAGATCGAGGCTGAGACGGACCGCATCACCGGCTCTAATAAAGGAATCTCACCCATTCCCATCAACCTGAGAGTGTACTCTCCGAATGGTAACACACTCACACTCATGCACACACACACACACACACACACACTCTCACTCACTTAAACATGTAAAAATGACCATTAGGCACTAGCAGAACAACAGCAAGAGGAGAACCGGTCATGCAGATGTTCTTCAGTAAAACATTTTTTACATGTGCTGTGTTTTTCCTTTGTTTTACGAAGAGACCTCGAATTAGCAGCACGACTCGTGCTAGATCTCGGGTGCACTGGAATAACGGTGGATAGGTGGAATAACGGTGGATAGCTGGCGTAACTTTCTGAAGCACTCAACATCTTTTCCTCAGTTTAACCAACGCAGGAGATCGGATTTCAAGTTGCTTTCTGAGATCGGAACATAACGTCCGATATTTAGCACGGGTTAAAGTTTGTGCGTTGCGATTTCAGAGTCGCACTCGCGTTAGCGTTAAGCTCAGACGTGAAAACAACAGTTTTGTTGCTATTTTGAGCTTTCGGAGCTCGTGGAGGCTTCATTTTAACTGTGAGAGTCAGTTGGATTTGAACTGAAGACATTAGGAAATAGCGTTGGTTAAAGAGGTAAATTACGGCTCTTAACGATGGAATGTTATGTTAATAAGCTGGATCTTTCTCTTGTCTCTCAGTGCTGAATCTGACTCTAATTGATCTTCCCGGTATGACGAAGGTTGCCGTTGGCGACCAGCCACAAGACATCGAGTTCCAAATAAGGTAATCGGTTAATTAGAGGATGAGCCGAGAGCTGATTGGATCAAAACGTTATAGGAACCGCATCCAGTCAGTAATAACGCAGTGTGTGTGTGTGTGTGTGTGTGTGTGTGTGTGCGCGCGCACAGGGACATGCTGCTGCAGTTCATCACGAGGGACAGCTGTCTGATTCTGGCCGTCACTCCTGCCAACACCGACCTTGCCAACTCCGACGCACTCAAGATCTCCAAGGAGGTCGACCCCCAGGGTGTGTGTACTTGTGTGGGTGTGTTTATGTGGGCCTACTCGGGGATCGTTGACCTTTGACCCTGTGCCTTGTAGGTCTCCGCACGATTGGTGTGATTACCAAACTGGATTTGATGGATGAGGGGACGGATGCCCGCGATATCCTGGAGAACAAACTGCTGCCTTTACGTAGAGGTACACACACACACACACACACACACACACAGGGTAATATCACATTTAATCAGTCAGCATTCTTTTCATCCCAGCAGACTCCGCCCACAGCTGAAAAGACTTCCTGATAAAGTTTTTGGGTTCCTGAAAAAGGTTCCTGGGCTTTTGTTGAACGTGTCTGATTTTGTGAATCAAGGTGTCCCAAAAAGGTTCTTGAAAAAGAGTCCCTGACTTACTCTGGTGAAGAGGTTTCTCCTGGAAAAGGTTCCTGATTTAAATTGTGTATAACGGGTTAATGAACAGGTTCCTGGATTATGGAAAAAGTTTCTGGGTTCCTGAAAAAGGTTCCTGCAAAAAGAACTGCACGTTTACATATATATATATATTACACACCCTTATTCAGTTGTACCTTTAACATTATGGTCTTAAAGTAAAAGTGTGTGTGTGTGTGTGTGTGTGTGTGTGTGTGTAGGCTACATTGGCGTGGTGAACCGCAGTCAGAAGGACATCGACGGCAGGAAGGACATCCGCGCTGCTCTGGCAGCAGAGAGGAAGTTCTTTCTGTCTCACCCTGCGTACAGACACATTGCCGAGAGGATGGGAACACCATACCTGCAGAAAACACTCAACCAGGTACACACGCCCACACACCCACCCACACACACACACACACACGCTAACGGTATATATGATGCAGTGCACTGCATTCGGAGGATAAATACACAAACCACTGCTGCATGAACTATAAACGCAGTGCTATGAATGTGTGACGAAGGACTTGTACAAATATTAACAAATGTATTTATAAGCCAATCCAACCATATCCGTCTCCATAGCAACTGACGAATCACATCCGAGACACGCTGCCCAGTCTGCGCAGTAAACTGCAGAGTCAGCTGCTCTCTCTGGAGAAGGAGGTGGAGGAGTACAAGAACTTCAAACCTGATGACCCAACACGCAAAACTAAAGCCCTTCTGCAGTGAGTACACACACATGCACACACACACACACACGTTGAGGAGCAGACATTCAAACGAGGTCAACATAACCACTGTGTGTGTGTGTGTGTGTGTAGGATGGTGCAGCAGTTCGGTGTGGACTTTGAGAAGAGGATCGAGGGCTCTGGTGATCAGGTGGACACTCTGGAACTTTCTGGAGGAGCTCGAATCAACCGCATCTTCCACGAGCGCTTCCCCTTCGAACTCGTCAAGGTGTATAAAAAAACAGGAAGAAAGAAACAGAGAGAGAAAGAGAGAAAGAAACGGAAACAAAGAGAGAAAGAAACGGAAAGGCAGAAAAAATAGGAATTAAAAGAATGAAGGGAACAGGGAAGTAAAGAAAAAAGGAAAGAAAGAGATGAAATGAAAAGAAACAAAGAAATGGTACAGTATAATGAAAAGAAGAATAATTTAAGAAATATAGCTGCAAGCAGCGATGACGGGCCCAAGCACTACGGCGCCATCTCTGCCCGGTGGCTGTATGAAAACATTGCGTAGTGAAGCGAGCGCTGTAAAATAAAACACCCGAAATGACAAACAAAAGAGCATTAAAGTTTGAGGCGTTACCACGACAACACTTTGAGATATCAAGACTCCTTTTTGCAATTTTGGGTAAATATAAGAAGCCTATTTAAAAGTCTGTTGTAAGTAACACACTTCCTGCTACCAGTTGGTGGCGCTATGACCGTGACCCACAGTAGTCAGATCCATGTGCTCAGCCCCACGTGACCAAACCTATAGCTCATGTTTCATCTAAATCACTCATTGCATGCAGAAGATATGAGACACTTCCATGAGAACTATGTGTTTACTGAGTTTCGTACATATACGTACAAGTAAGTACAATTTATGCCCCAAGGTTTTGTACCCCAAGCCCCCTCCACCCCCCCCCCCAACAAAATAAATAAATAATCCTATGTAAATGTATAAGATTTCATTTATGAATTAAAAAAAAAGACAGAAATACAGAAAGAAATCTCATTACAATAAACACTTCACACTGACTGTACTAGTGTTAATGTTTGTGTGTGTGTGTGTGTGTGTGTGTGTGTGTGTGTGTGTTTTAGATGGAGTTTGATGAGAAAGAACTGAGGAGGGAAATCAGCTACGCAATTAAGAACATACATGGCGTGAGGCAAGTGTACACATGTACTCACGCATACAGACACGTGCACGCATGCACACGTGCACGCACGCACACACACATACACATGCACGTGCGTGCACACACACACACACATCCACACACACATTCCTGTGTGTTTCCCTCAGGAATGTGCTGATGGTCAGTTGTACAGTATATCAGCACATTCCCAGTTCCTCTGTGTGAGCTGTTGTCTTTATTTTCTTATGGGCGCACACAGACACACACACACACACACACACACACACACACACTCACACACATGCTGATCATTAGGAGTGTGTTATTTAATGTCTGTTTCTGATTTTTCTCTTATTCACTCTTAATCCAGGACTTTGTATGAGCTTTTCTCCTGATCTTCCCCAAAGTGTCCTGCAGTGCTGTGTTTATTGCCCTGGAAAAATGATATATTTTTATAAAGAGAGAGAGAATGGGGATAGAAATGGAGAAAGGAAGAATGGAGGATGAAAAATAAATGGAGAAAGAATGAATGGCAGAAGGAAAAGAAATAAAGGAGGACAGAGAAAGCAGTGTGGAGGGAAAGAAAGAATGACAATAGACAGGAAGGAAGGAAGAATGGAGAAAGAATATCAAATAATAGAGAAGAAAATGAGAATGGAGGAAGAAAAGGAAAGAAGAGAACACAATGTGGGGGGAAAAGTGTGGACACAGAAAAAAAAGAAATTAAAGAATGGCTCTAGTCAGAAAAGGGAAGAAGGAAAGAAAGAAAGAATGCAGGAAGAATAAAACAGTAGAGAAGAACATAAAGATGAAGGGAAAGTGAAAGGAAGAAAAAGAAAGAGAAAAGGGGAAAGGAGTATGGATACAGATGAGAAAATGACAATAGAGAGGAAAGAATGGAAGAAGAAGAAAAATAATACAGAGAAGAAAGGGAAAACAAAAACACCAGAAGGAATGTAAAAAGGAATAAAAATAAAGATAAAATGAGGAAACAAAAAAAAAAAGAATTTGTTACTGCAATCATTTAGTAACCGTGAGAATAGAGGAAGAAAGACAAAATAAAAAAAAATAAAGAAAAAGAAAAACTGAAAAGGAAATAATTTTAAAAAAAGGATAAAAATGGAGGGAAGAGACTGTAAGGTGGAAAAGAAGTACAAATACAGAGGAGAAAGAAAATCAAGGTTTATTTAACCCAGTCATCACATGCTGGTGTGTGTGTGTGTGTGTGTGTGTGTGGGGCGTGTATCAGGACGGGTTTGTTCACCCCTGACCTGGCCTTCGAGGCCATAGTGAAAAAGCAGATCATTAAGCTGAAGGAGCCGTGTCTCAAATGCATCGACCTGGTCATCCAGGAGCTCATCAACACAGTCAGGCAGTGCACTACGAAGGTAGCGCATGCAGCCAGAGGGGGCGCTGCAGAGCGAGTGAGCAGGGGAGGGGAACGATCTGCACAGCCTCTACATTTAAACCGAGTTCGTTTACAGATCACTGCTTACGCAGGTCAAGCATTTAAACCGAAACATCTCATTCTGACGTTTTAAGGGATTTAATCCAAGCAGTTAGCGCTGGATGTTTGAGGGGCGGGGCTTCTGAAAATTCCTATACGTCTTGCTGAGTCATCAGGACAACTAAAAGCACTTGAAAGTGTTTTTAAGCGCAGACCGGAGCTGTGCAGATCGTGACCGTTTCCTGGTCCTGCCTCGTCCTCTGAGTGAGCATGTCGAGGAGGCCGGTTTTTACTTACTGACTCTGCTCTCGGTTAAAGACGAGCTTCTGGATTCGCCATTTTCACCTGCACATCAACACCTCGTCATCAGTCATGTGATACTGCCAACTAACCAACACACAACAAAAGCACTGGTCCTTTCAAAATACTATCACTTGGTCTAGGGGATATATAGGTAGATGGATGGATTAGATTAGCCGATCAGATGATGGATGGATTAGATTAGCGGATCAGATGATGGATGGATGGATTAGATTAGCGGATCAGATGATGGATGGGTGGATTAGATTAGCGGATCATATGATGGATGCGTGGATTAGATTAGCGGATCAGATGATGGATGGATGGATTAGATTAGCGGATCAGATGATGGATGGATGGATTACATTAGCGGATCAGATAACGGATGGATGGATAGATTAGATTAGAGGATCAGATGATGGATGGATGGATGGATGGCTGGATGGATGGATTAGATTGGCGGATCAGATGATGGATGGATGGATTACATTAGCGGATCAGATGATGGATGGATGGATTAGATTAGCAGATCAGATGACGGCTGGATGGATAGATTAGATTAGCGGATCAGATGATGGATGGATGGATTGTTGAAAGGATGGATTAAATTAGTGGATCAGATGATGGATGGGTGGATTAGATTAGCGGATCAGATGATGGATGGATGGATTAGATTAGTGGATCAGATGATGGATTATATTAGCGGATCAGATAACGGATGGGTGGATAGATTAGATTAGAGGATCAGATGATGGATGGATGGATGGATGGATGGATGGATTAGATTGGCGGATCAGATGATGGATGGCTGGATTACATTAGCGGATCAGATGATGGATGGATGGATGGATTAGATTAGCAGATCAGATGACGGCTGGATGGATAGATTAGATTAGCGGATCAGATGATGGATGGATGGATTGTTGAATGGATGGATTAAATTAGTGGATCAGATGATGGATGGGTGGATTAGATTAGCGGATCAGATGATGGATGGATGGATTAGATTAGTGGATCAGATGATGGATGGATGGATTATATTAGTGGATCAGATGATGGGTGGGTGGATTAGATTAGTGGATCAGATGATGGTTGGGTGGATTAGATTAGTGGATCAGATGATGGTTGGGTAGATTGTTGAATGTATGAAACAAATAAGTTAGATTCATGAACTGACTTGGAGTTGGATGGATGGTTGGATGGAAGGATAGAGAGATTAGATTGGATGAACAGGTAGATTACACATCCACACATACACTTACTCTGAAGTACCTGAGGCACACTGAATAAATAATCCGAATACATTGTGTAATTAATGTAGGTGAGATTTGTAGAAACCAGAAGCTCGTCTGATTTGAGGCAATGTGTACAGTGAAAACTCGACTAAACCTTTCTGTCTCCTTTTATTTTCTCTCCTGTTCTTTGTCCTTCTTTACCTGGCCTTTCTTTTCTTTTTTTTTTTTTTGCTACATCCCTGTTTTTGTATCTGAACCTGGCCACCCTTTTCCTCACATTACCCTGATATAAAAATGACCCACACTCGGCCCTGCTCCACCCATTTCCCATGATCCCTCAGGACGGGCTTGTTCACCCCAGACCTGGCGTTCGAGGCCATAGTGAAAAAGCAGATCGTTAAGCTGAAGCAGCCATGTCTCAAATGTGTGGACCTGGTCGTGTCCGAACTCTCCGCTCTCGCCCACAAGTGCACGGAGAAGGTAAAGGGTACGACGATACGCTGGGAGGAGGGAGGGGAGTGAAAGATGGATTTAGATATGAAGAGTGGTTGGATGGGTTGGTTGATAGATTTACAGATGAACAGATGATTGTATTGCTGGAATAAATAGATGGATTAGATGGGTAGATAGATAGATTAGATGGCTGGATGGATTAGATAGATGGATGAATTAGATGCAAGTTAGATGAATAACTGGATTAGACAGATGTAGGAGTCAGATAAGTAAATGGATCTGTGTTTGATGGATGGATTAGACAGATGTAGGTGTCAGATGGGTGATTGGATTAGACAGATGTAGGTGTCGGATGGGTGATTGGATTAGACATGTAGGTGTCAGATGGGTGATTGGATTAGACAGATGTAGGTGTCGGATGGGTGATTGGATTAGACAGATGTAGGTGTCAGATGGGTGATTGGATTAGACAGATGTAGGTGTCGGATGGGTGATTGGATTAGACAGATGTAGCGGTTTACGTTTACCACATTTGGCAGATGCTCTTGTCCAGAGCGACTTACATTTATCTCATTTATACATCTGAGCAGTTGAGGGTTAATGGCCTTGAACTCAACCTTCCCGGTTGGATGGCTGGATGGCTTAGACAGAGATTGGATTAGTAGATTAGATAAATGGAATTTTTTTAGATAAATATTAGTAGATAGTGGTTAAGAACGCTGTTGATGCCACAGATAAATAGTGCAAGTATAAATAAACATACACTATATGGCCAAAAGTATGTGGACACCTGACCATCTCACCCATAATGTGGTTCTTCTGCAAACTGTTACCACAAAATTAGAAGCACATAATTATATAGAATGTTTTTGTACACTTTGGCATTACAATTCCCCTTCACTGGAACTCAGAGGAACAAATCTGTTCCATCATGACACACTGTGCACAAGGCGAGCTCCATGAAGACGTGGTGTGTGAAGGTTGGAAGAAGGTAGAAGAACTCGAGTGTCCTGCACAGAACCCTGACCTCAACCCCACTGACTCATCACCTTTGGGATGAACTGGAACTGGAGTCTCCTTGCATCATCATCAGCGCCTGACCTCAACCTCACTAACGCTCTCGTAGCTGAATGAACACAAATCCCCATAGCCACGCCCCAAAATCTCCATAGCCACGCCCCAAAACCCCCACAGCCACACCCCAAAATCTAGTGGACAGCCTTCCCAGAAGAGTGGAGTAGGTTATTATAACAGCAAAAAGGGAATAAATGAATGTCAATGTTCAGTACAGTACTCAGGTGTGCACATACATTTAGCCATATACTGTAGTGTATGAATATCCCGGTGTGTGTGTGTGTGTGTGTGTGTGTGTGTGTGTGAGCGCTTATATTTTCCTCGCTTGTATTCACACCTTCCCTGCAGCCACATTCCCAGTGACGCTCCACCCTAAAACCCCAAATCTCACCTCCTGCCATTGTAGCATCCCAATCATGTCCAATCCATGTCCAATCCAATGCTCATGATTTCTAATGATTGTCCCTTCAGTGACTTTACCCACAATTCCTTTCCAGTCCGTCACTAAAAAATGAATCAAAATCTGACATTTTGTTGTTGTTCTGTTGATTTCGTGATTTCACGACGCAGCACCTCCTCCACCTTTTCTCTGACTCACACACTTTCCGTATCACAGACCCGACTTCCTTCATTAACACCAGATCCCTAACAAATCCGTGTTTTAGAGCTGCACAATGTCTTATTCTTTCGCTGTAGTGCAGTTTATTGATGGTATCGTGGGTAACACCTAAAGTGCTGCACCATAAAAAGCTTTTGTTTGTCCAAGCGTCTACATGATTTTAATGCTGATTTCTGCTAGTGCTCCTGCGTGATTTTATTCGAATTCTGTGATAGCACTTGGCTAACGTAGCGCTAATTTACCACACAAGGTAGCAGATCGTTACAGATGCTAACAGTTTTTTTTACACAGGTCGTATCGTGCAGCCCTAGTCCACACCGTAACATAACATCCTCATGTGTGACTGGGTTATAATCACTAACAATGCTTTGTGTGTTTGTGTGTGTGTGTGAAATAGAAATGCTTATTCTAGTATAGCAGATGAGTGTTCGGACGTGTGTGTGTGTGTTGATGCAGTCGTGTGTTTTTTATTAGCTGAGTTCATATCCTCGACTGAGAGAGGAGACCGAGAGGATCGTCACCACCTACATCAGAGAGAGGGACAGCAAGACTAAAGACCAGGTGAGTGATTAAACACAGACATGTTTAAACAGAGGTCATGTGCTTGTCACACCTCCGTCATTCCGGGACAAATACAGTTGTCGTTAAAAATATTGGGTAACCGAGTTAATCCTGAACCTGATTAACCTGAATGTTCGGACTCGGTCATTAAGGGTGGAGTTCCTTAAAAACTTTGCCACATAAGCATTGTTGTGAAATCCTCACCTAGAGCACTCGCTCTCCCAGTTAGGATGAGACAGTTCACAGAAAAAATAAAAATCCTGCCATGGATTCCTCCCCCTCGTGTCGTTCCAAAGCCGTAAGACTTTCCTTCATCTTCGGGACACAAATGAAGACGTTTTTAATGAAAACTGGGAGATTTCTGTCCCAGTCCAAGTAACCAAAACTTTCAAGCTCCAAAAAGTTCATAAAGGCATCGTAAAAGTAATCCATGTGACTCCAGGGGTTTAATCCTAATTTTAAGAAGCGATGCGAATACTTTATTTTAGAACTATCTCTAACTTTTAGGAAATTGGGCCCTGATCCTGAGCAAGATTATGATAAGATTTCATATTACTAACTACGGCAGACTATGCCTTGTCTTCCTTATTCTTATTATTTTATGCTAATAATGACTGATGGTTAGTTTTGGTTAGTATGTAAATTTATTAAGAAACATTGAAAAAAATATAATTTTTAATTTGCCATTTTTATATATATATATATATATATATATATATATATATATATATATATATATATATATATATATATATATATATATATATATATAAAATATACATTTTCATTAAATTTTTTTCATATTTAATTTGATCTCTTTCATCTCCTTATACTTATTTTTATATTTATATTTTCAGTTTATCTTATGTTTGATCCGAGTGCATGGGATAATGGGAGCAGCCAAAAGAAGAAGAAGATTATTATAATAATTATTAGTAGTAGTAATTAGTAATAATTATTATTATTCCTAGTAGTATATTCCTGAAAGTTTTTTTTATTTTTGTGTGTGTGTGTGTGTGTGTGTGTGTGTGTGTGTGTGTGTGTGTGCGTGCGTGTGGGGTAGGTGATGCTGTTGATTGACATCGAGCTCTCCTACATCAACACCAACCATGAGGACTTCATCGGTTTTGCGAAGTGAGTGACCCCTGACCCCCTTGACCCTGAAGGATCACATGATATCTAGCGCAGCATTAACCCAGTCTGTGACATTAAGAAATGAAAAATATAGTTTACAGGATGACGTTATTTTCATTTTTGACCATCTACTACAGCGCCCAGCAGAGTTCCGCTGTCACCAAGAAGAGAGCTGTTCCTAACCAGGTGCTGCACTAGACAGACTACATTATTTTCTCTAATTCGCATATTCAAATCACTGCTAATCGGTGTGGGTGTCTGTGCTCATTACCATAACTACACCCCTTTTGCAGGTGATCAGGAAGGGTTGGCTCACGATCAACATCAGCATAATGAAGGGCGGCTCTAGGGACTACTGGTTCGTCCTGACCGCCGAGTCGCTGTCCTGGTACAAGGACGAGGAGGTGTGTGTGTGTGTGTGTGTGTGACCATTCTGCATCACATCAGTTTATAAATGCTAAACGTTACATTCCACCGTGTGTGTGTTTCAGGAAAAAGAGAAGAAGTACATGCTCCCTCTGGATAACCTGAAGATCAGAGATGTAGAGAAAGGCTTCATGTCCACCAAACACACCTTTGCTATCTTTAACACTGAGCAGAGGTGTGTGTGTGTGTGTGTGTGTGTGTGTGTGTGTGTGTATATATGTGTGTGTGTGTATGTGTGTGTGGTTACTTATCTGTAATTGTACCCATCACTACAGTCTTTTGGCTGAGCGTTGTGTGTGCGTGTGTTTGTGTGTGTGCAGGAACGTGTATAAAGACCTGCGTCAGATCGAGTTGGCGTGCGACTCTCAGGAGGATGTGGACAGCTGGAAGGCCTCGTTCCTGCGAGCAGGAGTGTATCCTGAGAAGGACCAGGTACGTGTTTGTGTGGGTATCTCAGGTGTGCGTTGCGTTAACCATGGTCAGTACCGCCAGTTCAGATCATGTCTCTGTCTCCAGGTGGAGAACGGTGAGGGGGCTCCAGCAGACACCTTCTCCATGGACCCTCAGTTGGAGAGACAGGTGGAGACGATCCGGAACCTGGTCGACTCCTACATCGGGATCGTCAACAAGAGCATCCGGGACCTCATGCCCAAGACCATCATGCACCTCATGATCAACAGCGTGAGACTTGTGTTCATTACTCCACCACCTCCATCTTTTACTGTTTGGGCTTTCCATCTTTAGTTTCATTGTTTGAACTTCATATGCTCTTCACTAAAATATTTGCACTTTTATATTATTATTTTCTGTTTTTCTCATTATCAGTTCAAAATGAAATCATTTTTAAACAAACTAGTTCACATCCAGTCCACAGTGCTACTCCTGCGACAGTGATAGGACCCTGGAAATATGGGGATGTAGGAATATAATGCCCCATAAACATGGGACACTGGGAAGATCAGGATATGGGAGCATAAAGACTCCGGTACCTATGAACATGGAAGTATGTATGCCCCAGTGACACAGGGCTGTAGGAACTTGCAGCCCGGGGAACATAAGGTATCAGGAAATAAATCACAAAGAGTAATATAGGACCCTGGAAACACAGGACTCTGAGAGCACAGGACCCTGAGAACACAAGACCCTGGAAACACAGGACCCTGAGAACACAAGACCCTGGAAACACAGGACCCTGAGAACACAAGACCCTGGAAACACAGGACCCTGAGAACACAAGACCCTGGAAACACAGGACTCTGAGAACACAAGACCCTGGAAACACAGGACCCTGAGAACACAAGATCATGGAAACACAGGACCCTGAGAACACAGGACCATGGAAACATAGGACCCTGAGAACACAAGACCCTGGAAACACAGGACCCTGAGAACACAAGACCCTGGAAACACAGGACCCTGAGAACACAAGACCCTGGAAACACAGGACCCTGAGAACACAAGATCATGGAAACACAGGACCCTGAGAACACAGGACCATGGAAACATAGGACCCTGAGAACACAAGACCCTGGAAACACAGGACCCTGAGAACACAAGACCATGGAAACACAGGACCCTGAGAACACAGGACCATGGAAACACAGGACCCTGAGAACACAGGACCATGGAAACACAGGACCCTGAGAACACAGGACCATGGAAACACAGGACCCTGAGAACCTAGGACCATGGAAACACAGGACCCTGAGAACCTAGGACCATGGAAACACAGGACCCTGGAAACATAAGATCCTGAGAACATAGGACCCTGGAAAAATAGGACCATAGAAACATAGGACGCTGAGAACATAGGGTTGCCCCGGATGTACTGATATACACAGCTCGTATTAATATATCTACCAGGTTACCAGTAGCTATAATAATACAGGTTTTGGATTTGATGTTGTCCAGATACATTATATTTACTCATAATGTAAAATATTGTTTTTCGATCCTGCCTCCTCCTGGACGCCTTAATCTTAACATGCAACCGCGTTTCTGAACAACAACTGACGATTGTAAAAAGTCTTCTTCTAGCCACTAATTTATATCGAACCCCACCCTCCCCCACTCCAGGCAAAGGAGTTCATCCACTCCGAGCTGCTGGCGTTCCTGTACTCGAGTGCGGATCAGAGCGTGCTGATGGAGGAGTGTGCCGATCAGGCTCAGCACCGAGAAGAGGTGTTGCGGATGTACCACGCCCTTAAAGAGGCCCTCAGCATCATCAGTGACATCAGTACCACCACCATCTCCACCCCCTTGCCCCCACCTGTGGACGACACCTGGATCAACACGGAGGCCGGGTACGTACACACACACATACTATCTATCTATATGTATCTACACACATAAATTCATCCTCCTCTCTCTATCTCTCTCAGTCCTCCTGCTCAGATGAAGCCTCCAAGCTCCGCCCCTCCTCCTGGTCGTCCTCCAGCAGTGAGGGGTCCCACCCCCGGTCCTCCCCCGGGCTCCGCCCTTCCACCAATGGCTCCGCCAATTCCATCTCGGCCCGGTCCACCACCTGTGAATGCTTATGACCCAAGCTCCGCCCCTCCACCACAGATTCCTTCTCGACCTGCCCGAGTGCCCCCTTCCATACCACCTGGAATCCCCAGGTACGAGCTCTCTGTCTCACACACACACACACACACACACACACACACACACACACTCCCACACACTACCACTATCTTGCCGTTATCTTCCATTACAGTGCTAATGGAAATGAGCGTTATCTTCAGTACCATGTATAACCACTACGCTGTTTCTTTCTAGCAGAAGACCTCCAGCAGCTCCAAACAGACCTACCATCATCCGCCCGTCTGAGCCGTCCCTGCTCGACTGAACACGTATACACACGCGTACAAAGATAAAACGATACGGCGTGTGTGTACGTGTGTACCGATAAGGCTATCCATCCCTCATTCGTCATGCTAACAGGAAAACACTCGGTCACGTTATCGTAAACACGAACTGATTCAGAGGTCCGTCGAGGCCACGTTATTATTGTCTGTGTTCCATTTTCTCATCACCTATTTCAGGAATAATACACACAACAACTATGCTAGCTAGCTAGCTGTCTAATGCTAATTCTATGCTAACACCAACTAGGATCGATTTGAGGAATTTAATTTACGTAAAAAGTGAAAATAAAAAAATAAAAACATAACAGATTTACTTGACTGAAGGTGTAGATGTATTTGACTCGAGCACGTTTTAATAGTCATATCCCAGCCATGGAGTTCAAAACAGTCATATCTGATGAATCCGTATTGAAAAAGTCATTGTTTTCTGTTTAATTGCTGCAGTTTAGTTTTTTAATTTGTTTATTCGGACAGTTATCGTGTACCTGCTTCCTAACACGTGATAAAGGAAACGAACATGTTTACAGGTAAAATGTTTATAATTATCTCCTGGCCGAAAAAGGGTGCTAGGTTTCTTCTAATAAGGTTTTCGCTAATAATCAGTTGTACGATATTTGCTAATATAATATACCTTGCTTAATGCTAACATGCTAACACTAAATTAGGGACCCAAACTGGAAAGTATGTTCTTTTAAACAGTGCCTTAATTACGACAATAATTATTGTACGAATTTCTATGCACTTTGATGCGCATCATACAGTACGCTCTAACAACTATGCTGAGGAAGGGGGAGGGGGGGTGCAAAAACTTATATTTTGGGGTTAATTTCCTGCTAAAAGCTGCAAGTAAATGAGATTATAATGTAATGAATTATGAAATCAGTTTAGAATTGAACCTGTTTGGCGAGTGCAACACGATCCGTTACAGCTACGAAACCTAATTTACGCCTTTACCTCTTCGTGTTTGAGTTTTCAAGTTGCGTTTACGAATCTGCGATCACACCGCCAGAGCGCGTGATTACAACATGCAACTTTAAAGCTGTAACAATTTCGACGGTGAGAGAGCGCGAGAGAGAAGGGGGCGGGGCCACGTGTGTGAATTATTGTGGAGAGCTTCTACGAGTCGTGATTACAAATTGTGAATGATGATGGTGATGGTGTGTGTGTGTGTGTGTGTGTGTGTGTGTGTGTGTGTGTGTGTGTGTGTGTGTGAACTGAACGCGAGTATCGATTTATCAGTGCCGCGTCAGATATGCGCATCAGATTTACAAAACGGATCAGATTTGACTGAGAATCGTTAAAGCAGCGCTTCATCTTTGTGTGTGCAATTACAGGAGCTAACACGCTAACACACCAGCCACGCGCTAACGTTAGATAGTTAACTAGCTTTGTGTTTTGGGAGAAGACCCGAGCGGCGTTATTGTCATTATTATAAAATTGAAATAACACACACATTCTGACTCTGTCTCTGATTTTTAACTCGTATTTCACTGCCGTGGGTTTTTAAGAACGGAACAGGATATTAGATTAGCGATGTTAAAACGGATATTTTACTTTTACTTTACTTTATTACTCCGCCTTCATTTTCTTATATATATATATCTCTCAGTAGTTATACGTATAAGTTATGTATAGCTCAATTTTGCGATTGTCTTGTGCATGCATTTATTATTATTATCATTATTATTATTTTCAGCCTGAACACATCCTGTAGCTGTTATTTTTATTGTTGTTATCTTTTTATTTTTTGCATTATTATTATTTTTTATGAATATTTTGTATTTTGACCATGTGTGCCTTGTTCTGACGTTTTAAGTGCCTGCTTTATAACGGCGTTCCTCAGTGATGCAGATAAATGCAATGATTTAAAAAAAAAAAAAGAATGAGAAATGAATAAAAAAGGGAATTAAACTCAGTAATGTCTTTCTTGAATATTTGTTATTTTGAAATTCATGATTTTATTTCAGTTGGAGCGTTACAGCCAACGCATCACGCACTAGTTAGGATTTATTCAAATGATAACAGAATTCAAATGTGGTTAGTGTATATTTTATTATTATTGTGTATTTCTTTTAAACAGACTTTTTTACAGTATTTTATGAACATTAGCTGCAGTACATTAGCCTCATAGCGACGGTTTTTTGTGTATATACAAACACGTATGTACAGAAAACGGTGTGCGTCTGGGAAGAAATGGGTGGTGTGCGATCAGTTGATCTGGATGTAGGACGCAGGGACGTATCCTATACCTCCGTTTGTCTTCTTCACACGCACCCAACCATCTCCCATGTCCTCGTCCAACACGCTGAGACGCTCCCCGACCTGCATGCTCACTTCCCCCTCTCTCGTACCTGAGTCATGGGTTAAGCAGGACAGAAGAGAGACGGATGGGGCAGGGTCAAAGGAGATAACAGAAAGGAGGAACAGAGAAGACAATGTGAGATGCTGAAGAGACATGGAGGAGACACCGGTGAGACAGAAGATATGCGGAGACATATTAAACATATATGGAGGGATATGTAGAGACAGAGGATTTTCTGAAATACTCAAACTAACCCATCTGGTACCAACAACCGTGCCACGATTACAATCACACTTTAGAGATCAGACTTTGCCTGTATTCTGATGTATGATGTGAACGTTAACTGAAGCTCTGGACGTGTATCTGCATGACTTTATGGACTGTGCTGCACCATTGGCTGATTGGATAACGGCATGAACGTGCAGGTGGACGGTGGGTGTAGACGTAAGGTATAATGGAGATTTACAGCTTCTCTGGCTTTATTAGAGTAGTTTATTTGCTGATTGAAATGTCGCTGTGATAACTGTACCGTTAAAGTTGTAGAGGGCGAGGCACTGGGCCAAGGGCACATCTTCATCAAAGTCTTCATCAAAACTGCTGTGGAACTGGGAATGCACCAGCTTGGGGGGACTCTGGAAAGTTGGACTTACCTGGACGTAATGTGGACTACGCATACACACACACACACACAAAACATGGGATATATGAGACAGATGAGATACAGGAACGACACACAAGTGGCAAAGAGGAGAAAAAGATGGGACACAGGGGTATTTTACCTCTTCATAGAGAATACAGTCTATGGTACTCACATTCTTCAGTAAGTTATTTGTGAGGCTCTTAATGTTAACACACACACACCTGGTTTGGTTGCTGTTTTGCACAGAGACCCCTCCGGCCTCACCCAGCCACGCCTGCAGAAACACAGTGAATCATATCCACGTTGGTCATGCTGTTGATTTAAGTAATGCACGATCGCCCCCTGCTGGACATTATTATATTCTATTCCATTTGTGAGGTAGGGCGAGGTTATATGACCTCTTACCTGGTATCTGGAGAGTTCCCCCCTCAGTCGGTTGATATTGTGTGTGGTTTCGTTGATCTGAGGCTCCAGACTGGCCGGGTCGCCCAGCTGATTGTTCTGCTCGTACACACGTCTCATCTTATTCAGACCCTCGCTGCACACATCATCATCATCATCATCATCATCATTGATATTATCACTGACACTAGCAGTGTGTGTATGTAACCCTACCTCCGGTCTGTCTCTTTCTGCAGCTCCTTATTGAGTTCATCAACTTTCTCCTGAAGGCGTTTCTTCCTCTGATCTGAGGGTAAGTGGGAGAAATCCTCTGACGGAGGGGCCTGCACACACACACACACACACACACACACACACACACACACACTAGTTAACGAAGGTGGATGTGGCACAAGTATAACTTTTAATCATACACTGCTCATATTATTATTATTAGGGGCACCTATTATTTTTCTACTGCTTATTATTATTACTATTATTATTATTATTATTATTATTATTAATATTAGTAGTAGTAGTAATAGTAGTAGTATTACCATGTTTTTGTCACCGGTCCCACCCTGCTGTGAAGGAGGCAGAAAGGAGAATGGTCACAAACAGTTTACACACATTTTAACATAATAATACAATCCCAACTCCAAAAAAGGAGTCTGTATAAAATGTAAATAAATATAAACAAAAACAGAATGCAGTGATTTGCAGATCTCATAAACTCGTATGTTATTCACAGTAGAACATAGAAAACATACCAAATGTTTAAACCGAGAAAATGTACCGTTTTAAGAAAAAGAATAAGTTAAATTTGAATTTGATGGTCACAACACGTCTCAAAAAAGTTGGGACACGGCGACAAAAGGCTGCTTATAATTACAGAATCCTAGGTTTTTATTTTATTATATATTTTATTTCAGCATTCTAGACCTCATTATATAATGCTATAACTACAGTACTAGAGTTAGAGTTGAATATTCCAGGTCTACAGTTATAGCTATGGTGTAGCTCTGTAGTGTAACTAGAAGTAGTAAAGTAATGTCTAAAGTCTAAAGTAAGCCTAGCTTTATATTTGATTAGAAATTCAACATTATATAAATATTTATGAGTATTTCCCATGGGGGGCGAATCCCTGCCTCATTAGATCCACAAATCTAACTATGGTTTCTAAAAAGTATCAAACAAAAAGTATAGCAATCATTTCAGAAACCTAGCTCTTACAATTTTTGTTACAAACCCAACATACTAGAAGTGAATATTATAACTACAGTCCTGGAAATACAATAGAAAATTCCAGTTCTGTTATAGTTATGGTACTAAAAAAGTACTGTATAGAAATACAGTACTGTGCAAAAGTCTGGATGCAGAGCAAAGATGCCTTCAGAAGTAACGAAAATGTTTCTATATTTAACATAATACTATAAAGAGTAGTAAACAGTAAAAAATTAAAGAAAGGTAATATTTGGAGTGACGACCCATTGTTTATAAAAATCGTAGTCTCGGGTACAGTGTGTGCAGTTTTATAAGGAAATGAGCTGTAAGTGTTACTGAGCGTCTTGCAGAACCAGACATGTTTTTTTTTTTAATCTTAAAACTGTCTCTTATATACAGTAATATGCTGCTTTGTGCTTTACTGACGCACAAACATTTCTCTGAAACATTTTGTGCTCGAAAACTAATGTTTGGAAATGTAAAATGTTTTTGTACTGTATAAATACCTTGTTCTTTTTGAACAGCTGTTTGATGCGGACTTTCGGCATGTGGTGTGTGTTGTCCACAACCGCAGGTCTGATTCCTTGACTATAATCCTCAAACTCCACATCAGCAGGGGGCGCCAGACCTGATTTATACTGCTCGATGAGGGACAGTGAATCCTGAAACACACACACACACGTTTTTTTGGTCTACTGGTCACAGTAGACTGCTGAGGTTCTCTCTCACTCTGTGTGTGTGTGTGTGTGTGTGTGTGTGTGTGTGTGTGTGTACCTGTTTCTCGTATGTGCTGCTGCTGTATATGCTGATCTTCTCCAGACTCTGGTTGATCGAAGGCAGCGTGTTTCTCTCAGTGTCGGCCAACAGGCCGTAACCTTCCGCCAGTTTCCTGATCCTCCCTTCCTCCATCTGCTGCAGCTTCTGAGGGACACACAAAGAAGGCGGAGTCAGTATACGAGGGGCGGGGCCAACTTGTGTTTGTTTTTTGTGTTCTGGCTTACTGAAGCGATTGGTGTGTGTTTGGAAATATGTTGAACCAGTAACGCCTCTTTCAAACTCCACGGAGCTTT
>NC_071280.1:19488808-19511308 GCF_023375685.1 Ictalurus furcatus
TAGAATTTCTGTGATGGTTTCTATTGTTTATTTTTTCCAACAGGGAATAATAATAATAATAATAATAATAATAATAATAAAAATCTCAGACACCACTCACTTCATATCCTGGTCTTCTTTGCTGCCTCGTCTGGTGAATTTTTTACAAAGAGCTCTGCACACACACACACACACACACACACACACAGACAGAGAGAGAGAGAGAGAGAGAGAGAGAGAGAGAGAGAGAGAGAGAGAGAGAGAGAGAGAGAGAGAGAGAGAGAGAGAGAGAGAGAGAGAGAGAGAGAGAGAGACTTATTTTTATACATATGGTGACACTGGCATAGCGATTGATGCTAAGTCTTTTCTTAGTGATTAAGCAACACATACAAGGAAAATGTTCATGTTCCTGATGGATCTATCTTTTCACATGCTAGCTAGTCAAACTATTAAGCTCCTTTTCAGTAACATTGGGCATCCATATTGTCCTGTTGCCTAGCAACAGTGCTCTCAATAGTTAGGAATAAGGCGTGTTTTTGAAGAGCGAGTTGTGTTTAGTTTCCAGTATCGAAATGATAAATTGTGATCACAAATCTGCCTTAATGGTACGTGTAGGCATAGGGCGCAATCGCACACACTCTCACGCACACATTCAATTTGGAAATGCCGAAGCAGCCTACAGCGCATGTCTGTGGACTGGGGGAGGAAACCGGAGTACCCGGAGGAAACCCCCCGCAGCACGAGGAGAGATAATCCAGAGATAAAAGTGCGGTTTTATCCATTCGAGGTTTACATTAGTGAGTCTACTCATGTGTAGATTTACACACGTAGGAAAAGAAAGACAGTAATTTCCCGTTTCCGTAGCGACCCCTGCACCCGTCCACACGTACCTTCTTGGCGTCTGCATTTTAGTTATCCAGCTAGCGACATCTACACTGCCTACATTTCAAAGAAAATGATAACGCGATATACGAGATCACTTGCTTGAGCTGCTTGGCGTAGTTCTGCTCGATCTCCGCTCTCTCTTTGACGAACTTCACATAACGATCGATGAGGTCCAGACCTGACTGAGTGTGTTTCTCAATCACATCATGCTGGTCCTGCAAAACACACACACACACACACACACACACACACACACACATTTTCTTACTATCCTTGTGAAGTCCTTCCATTGTTGGAAAAACCTCCATATAGTAAAATTACCTACTGACATTTAGTCCTCATCAAGATGTAAAAACATGTCCACACACACACACACCCACACACACACACACACCCACACACGCACACACACACACACACACGCACACACACACACACACACACACACACACACACACACACACACACGCACACACACACACAATCTTGTCTGACCAGTCTGTTGTTTGTTTTCATTCCCCCTGACAGACTTTCACTGAAAAGTACACACACACACACACACACACACACACACATCACAGCGCTGTTCAGTTCTAGACTGTGATTGGTCAGAAGGTGGTGATTAGTTTTCTATACCAGCAGCTTGCACAGTAGCGCAGGTTTATATTAATGCATCGTTCTAATACGTTATCGTTTCTATAGTAACGGCTCATTCACAGGGACTCGTACAGTTTCCTGTAAGGAGATGTTTATGTAACATGTATGGAAGGAGTCTCCAGTGTCAGCGCTGCGTAACAGTCAGAGGTACCACTGTAACTCTACGTTCTCCCACATCTTCAGGACAGATGAGTTTATTAGTAACATTAGTTCCAGCAACACACACACACACACACACACACACACACACACTGTATTTATCTCTTCTATAACACAAGGAATTCCAAAGAGTTAGTCAGACATCCATCTGTAGCTGGACGAACCGAGTGAGTCGTCTATAACTTCATGTGCGGAGGATTGAGTGTCTTTGTCCTACTTCTGAAGAGAAGCTATTCGAGAGGATCTGTGGTGAAAAGGGGGTGGAGCTTAACGAGTAAAAGGGATTTCTACACAGGACTGAAAAAGAGTTTTACAGTCACTGAATAATTCAGGAAGAGTAATTTTAGATGATCCAGAGCAGGATGGGTTCCTCTTTTTTAAAGTCTCAATTCCTGTAATTTTCTTAGAGAGGGTTTTGTGTTTTTGTCGCCTTTCGCTTGCTAATCAGGGTTTCTGAGTCAGATCTACGCAGAGCTGCTTTGTGAAAATGAAAGTATTTCAAATAAAAAGAATCTCTGACATTACAAGGAAAGATGGTGAGAATACGTTCTTACCTGCCATTCTGTTCTATCCCATTTCTCTCGGTACTTACCTCGTTTTTAATACAGCACAGTTACCCACTGTGTACCTGCATGATCCTTTAATAAAACTTTACGAGGCTTGTTTACAAACCAGCTCTTCATCTCACACTAGCACCATTTAAAAAGAGATCAATGACAGTACTGTAATGGGTGGAGGAAGAGACCTACCCAGAGTGCCGTGCCCCAGTCCATAGCTTTGAGTTCTCGCCCAGGAATCTTCCTTATCCAAAAAGGTCTAATCTAATCTGAGACAGTCCAATTCCAAAGGTCGACTTTATGCTGCCTGTCCTCTCTGCACCTCCCACCTCTCCAACGACAAGTGTCTTAAAGGATCCTCAACTTTTAACACAGTCTCCACACCAACCCAACCACACACACACACACACACACATCAGAGTCTATAGTTCCTGATCCTGGACAAACCGGCTCGGCTGCCTGTCTGCATTTTCCCCCACTCAGACACACCCCAATTTCACACTTCTAACATGCATAAATAAATAAATTAAATAAATACATACATCACAATCTTGCTGACCAAAACCCCACAATATTAACTATTCATTTAAATGACCCACTAATAGACATGTGACTGTGTAATTATTTAGATATGCAGTTTACATAACTGGAAACTGAAAGCATTACACTCAGGAAGCAAATATCTTTTCATTTGGAGAACACTGCCTGTGCTTCACATACATTTCTGATTATACTATTAGTTTAAATGGCACTGATGGGGGAAAAAACAACAAAAAACCTCACTCACCTTACCTCATTTGATTAAACCTCATCCTGTTGATGGTGCACTCTGACACCTGCTGGTGAAAGTAGGCATTGCATCTCAGAGCCAGAAGGAAAGTTTAGAAGTTTTTAAAGATAAACTCGATGCTTCTGCTTCCAACACACCTAGTCTTTCTTATTACTAACGTGCATGCTTCAAACACCCCGAAAATACACTTCAAACAGCGAGGAAGCTACTGAAGAAAAACTATTTCAGGCATTTGATCTTGCTGTGACCTCATCAGTTCATCTGCTGGTCAAGATGATAGTTCCGTATAAATCCTACAAACCTTCAACCTCACGCTCCTTAAACATCATACTAAAGGGAATCTCGGATGGACAAATTTCACAGGTCAGGCATGACAATAAGACCACTGACAGGTGATGCGAATAGCATTGTCTTGAGTAGAGATGCAATTTGGTCAGCGATTATCGTGACCAAAACGATCGCGGTTATCAGTATTATCACGGTATTGTTCAAATGTGCTGAAAATGTACAGATTAGGCAGCAGGTGAACAGTCAGTTCTGGAAGTTGACATGTTGGAAGAAGGAAAATTGGGCAAACGTAAGGATCTGTGCTGGTCTAAGTAAGTGTTAGTGTTATGGGTGAGATGACACCAGACACCAAAAACATCTTCAGGATGCCATAGATGTCTCCAGGACTTTATATTTAAATAAAAATATGAACATTATTGAATATTGTAGATATTTAATTAAGTATTGTCTCAATTTCTAGATAATTTCAACTCCCAAAATTCCTGATATGCAGGGAATGGATGATGCTTGAACGTCCCTGCTCCTGGACTGGATGTTGTTGTGGGGTTTTGGTCTGCGTGTGCGTTCACTAGTCCTGTCATTAAAACATAAAAGGAAACGCGTAGGGAATTGATGACGCGATTGTGACACAGCTGAGGTCTGCTCCTCTCTGTTCCACCTTCCTGCTTTCTGTCTGAGAAGGTCAAAGTGGGTATTTATGTGTTTCGATTCAATTCAGTATGCTTGTATAATATATTAAAAGTTTAGTTTTTTTAATTATAAAAGGAAATGTATCATTTCCAGTGTTTGCGAAAGGAAGAAAACATTCACATGAACAGGGAGGCACCACGGCCGACATGGGTTAGGACACACACAGAAGTGGACGATGGATTAATGCAAAAATAAACATTTCTCTTTGCCAAGTCTGAAATGTCTGAAGCTCTTCTCATCTATAGTTTTTTTTATATCATGTTTTGTCTGTTTTTCCTGTTTTCATTTTGACCCGAAAGCAAACAGCAGATATACTTCATACTTCATCCATGAATCTCGTCCAATCAGAAAAAAGCTTTTCACAAACTGCAGCGATTAAGAGATTTAAAAAAAATAAAAAAAATTATAATAAAAAATTTCAAACCAGATCCCATCCAAATGGAGAAAAGCTTTACCCTGACTCCATCCAATCAGAAATAAACTGAAATGATATCTGAGTAGAGAAAAAAAATTCCAGAGGAAAGCTTTCCACAGCTTTCATCCAATCAGAGTAAATTGTCTTGGGCATGACTTCCTGCTTCCTGTCACTTCGGTTGGAAAGGTCAGAGTTCGGAGGTCTGAGCAGGCTCCAGTTTGTTGGAGAGGATGGTGAGGATCTTGTCGAATTTTTCATAACGTTCCTTTCTGCCTGCCTCGGCCCCTGCGTGACCCCAGAACAGACGCAGAGCAAACTCAGTGTGGAAGACCTCCAGCAGCTCCGGGATTGGCTCCCAACCTGCTACAGGGGGAGATGGACAGGTCAGACAGCCAATCACATCGCTCCGATTTGAATACTATGTTCAGCATTTAGTACTAGGATTGCAGGGTGTTTAGAGTGTTGTTAGTAGTTGTATGGTGATTAGTGATGCAGCATTAAGACCTCAGCGTGTCCATGGTGTGTGTGTTTACCTGATAGCAGTGTGTGTGCGTGTTGTTGGTAGTCGTTAGCGTGATTAGCAGTGTGGCGTGAGGACTGTAGGATGGTGTAGAGGAGCTGGCAGCCTCTCTCGCTGTTCTCCACTCCATCCTCTCCCTCCATCAGCTTTAACAACGGCACCATGTGGGGAAGGGACAGGGGACCAGACACCACCGACTCTACACACACACACACACACACACACACACACACTTACATTAAAGCTTCATTTCAACTTTAATTATGTTATAATGTGGCCAAGCGACTCCAGGATGGAACACAATGGAATAAAGCGGTTTTTAAGCGAACACATCATTTGCACTGGGAATATGTTTAAATTCATGATGACACACACTTACTTACACAAGATTATGGTCTGATTTTGAGGGGAACTGCTGTTAACTTTAGCTAGCTAGATTACTGGTAACGTTAGCTAAAATTGGAACAGGTGACCTTGAGAAAACAAAGAGGCAGAGGTGAACCCTACGTCAATGTTTTCCCAATTTTATTTGGCAAATCCCTAGAGTTAAGCACAGAGCAATAGCAATAAAGGTGTTATAGTTTCTTTTCTGTAGTACTCATGTGGGATCAGGTGGTAGTTGTATATCAGTGGGTATATAAATAAATAAACTTGATCGATCGATCAATCAATCGCAAACTTGCATTTCTATTGACTTGATTAGTGTAAAATAGTGGTTGGAAACAGTACACAATATAAAAGTTATCCTAGTATTACTCTTGCTAGCTTGCTAGCCAACTCAGCTTGTTATTTAATATCAGCTAGCTTAACGATAACGATAACGATAACGATAGCTAAGGCACATACCATCACCCTCATTGAGTGCCCTCATGAAGGGCTTCAGGGTTTTCTCATACAACACAGCACTCTCTGTGTGGGTCTTCCTCAACTCTCGCCATGTCTTCTCCAACCGGATCATCTACACACACACACACACACTACAGATTACACACATATATTCATACTCACACACAGGATGCTCCAATGCTAACCTAAGACACACTATGAAGCTGTAAATGGGGTGTGTCTAAAAACAACAGTGTTTGAGGAGATAGTTTGCATTACAAGAGTTATTACAAGTATATAGTGCTGTTGTTTGGATGCATGAATCAAATTGTTAGTGTTCCAAGCATTGGTTAAATTGGATGTATAGTCATAGTGCATTTCAGATACATAATACATGCATAAATTCCCTCGAATGAACATCTAATGACCAGATTGTGATTAGCAGGTGTGTTAGATAACGAACGTCTCTTCCAGAAGAATGTTATTGACTATATAGAAGTATTTATGTGTTTACTTCCATCAAACGCCCATTTTTCAAACCAAATGGCCACCCGAAACTTTTCCCTCCAAATCTGTGTATGTGGTGAAGTGCTGTTCTTGCTAGGTTTGCCCTCTAGTGGCAGATTCTACATGGTACAGGCTTGTAACCACCAAGACAAAGAGTGTCCAGAGTTCTACACTTCAAGTTTCTAGTATTTCATTTTGGTGTTGTAGTGAAAGTACACACACACACACACACACACACACACACACATCGTACTTGATCTGAGACTCAAGGATGTTAGCTTAGCAGTTGGTTTAGTTTACCTGTATAGAGCAGAGGTGTTTTTTTCACTTTTACGTTTTTTGCTTTTTTTCATAGAGGACCAGATTAGACCTCATCAAAATACCCAAGGGCCAGTCACTGTTGGACAAACTAACATAAGCATAAATTAAATTGTCATTTTTAATACTTGGTTGGAATACTTGGTTTGGGCCAAGTAAATAACTGCTGCGGGGCCACATTTGGCTCTGGGTCCGGACTTTGGACACCTCTGCTGTAGGGTAATGAATCTTTTGAAGCTGGTGTGGGAAACCCGGTCTGTTATGTCTGAAATGTACATGTAGCAAAGCATTTAACTATTTCTAGTGAACAAACATCCTTATGATGATATGAATACAGGACTATGTTGACAATGTGGGGACATTCAGCTAGGTTGAGGATAGCAAAGATAAAGATTAGCAAAACAAAAGCGTGTGTGTCTGTGTGAGTGTAGATGGTCAGGAAAACCCTGCTGAACTCGATTCCCACCCTAGTTCTGGATTTGTAGATCTTCATGGTGTAACATGTATGACCTTTGACCTTTGCACTCTGACCTGCGGCAGCTCAAGGGCCTTCATGACGGCGCTGAAGGCGTAGAGGTCGTGGGTAGTACAGCGCAGAGCCTGAGCCAGCTGGATGACTTTATGGAGCACCAGCGCTCTCTGATTGACCGAGCCCGTGCAGCCCAGCACGTCCAAAGCCACGCCCAGTGCTAAGAGGTGATGTCTCTCCAGCAGGTCCTGTCTGAGCTGGCTCCCATGTGGCAGTGTGATGAGCTCCAGTCCTGAGTTCACTCCCATCATCCTCTTTTGCTCCTCCGTCACACCCGTCACACGTGCCACCTGAGGAGCAATGATTCAGATGAACCCCCAGTTAGTCTGGAATATTCTCTGCCAGTCTGTGCTGTTTTCTACAGATGGCATTTTGGACTTGAATTTAATAAAGAAGTCAATAAAAAAAACTACATAATACTTTTTTTCAGTAGATCAGAGTTAATGCAAGAATGTAAGAATGTGTAAACAACATGGCCGCCAGACACCAGAGTGTTTATGAGAAGATACCACTGATACTCCTGAGCCATGACGCAATATTTCTCAACTTCATGTGGAGATGACGCTTGGCTGGCTTTCACAAATCCTTCAGCTGGGCTTTATGAATTGTGGAGCAATTGTGGAGCAATTCAAGCTTGTAAGCTTGCAAAGGTGGTTTCGCCTTAGTGCAACCCTCTCAGACATCGTCTCCGCATCAAGTATGCCGAGCCTATAGTTATTAGTTTGGCATGCAGTTGCCTAGCAAAAGTGTTCTCACAACTTTAACCTCTTGAACTCTGGCTCGTCGAAAGCATGGATTAACAAGTGACATTTGCTTCCTTGTAACAATTATATCATAGTATTTTCTGGAAGGACTTTTTGGACAATTTGGTACATATTCTTGATCAAATTTGAAGCTGCTTAGACATACATGCACTTCAAGAGAATATCATAGCTAACCACTTTAAACCCATTAGCTTTGGTTTGCTTTGGTGCCTTTGTAGGGACTTTTTGTGAGTTCATTGAAGCAATCATAATGTCACAACGGTAAAAGTTGAGAAGTTGGAACTCGGAGGTGAGAGGGTTGGTTTCTTGGGGTCATTTCTGTTGTCCACAGCCTCGCATTAAAAATAAACAGGGGTGAAGGTTTGTTGTGATGGAAATGTAACAGTGATGCATGTCTACTTGGTTGTAGACTCAGAAGATTGGTTCGTAGTGTGTGTGTGTGTGTGTGTGTTTGTGTGTGAGGTGTCACCTGGCAGTCTACATTGAGCAGGTGCAGAGCAGTGGTGTTAGCGTCGGTGCGAGAGAGCAGCTCCTTGAGAGAGTGTAGTACACTCTGCTCCAGCGGCCGGTTGTTGTCGGGCAGCAGCAGCGAGCGAAATGCATCCAGGCGAAAGGACGAGGTCATCTCTGTCTCAGGACGGAGGAATCGCCAGTTGTCTCCGTTTCTCACTACCTTCGTTACTCTGTCTCGCTCCTCCTTCTCCACCTCTACCTCTTTCTCTTCTTCAGCCCTCTGTGCCTCAAGAAAAACAAAGCTGGTCTCGGTGATACGCGCCCGGCTGCTCCATTTCTCCTGAGCACGGAGACGAGCTGTTGGACCTTTGGGCAGCATTGACTGAGGGATCTGGGATCAAAAATCAAAGGTCATGCAGAAATATTGATATGTCTTGTAAGAGAATTAAGAGAATTAAAAGAATGAATAAATCACAAACACACACACTCACACACACACACACACACACACCTGAGGCACCAGTTCATCATAGAGGGAGGCAGGGTTGATCTTGATCTGTGGTATAGTTGGCGATTTTTCTGGAAACAGGGTGGAAACTCTGATCGGTTTGGGCGGAGCCCGAGAATGCAGCTGTCCATCAGAACCACGGAGCGTGCAGCCTCCTGTTGCTAATTGGCTGGAATTGTGTGAGTGGGTGGAGCCAGGACTGAGCAAAGGATCGCTGCCTGTACGGAACACCGGGGAGAGAGGATCCTGTGCTGGAGTGCTCTGGGGTTCAGCTGAAATAAGAGGAGAAACAAAATGTGCGTGTGTGTGTGTGTTTGTGTGTGTGTGTGTGTGTGTGTATATGCATGTGTGTGTGTGTAGTTATGTGTGTATACCTGGGCGAAGGTTGCTATCTGATTGTGCTGACTGTAGTAATGGTTTTCCTACTGTCTCTAGATTAGCAGGTTGACTGCCACTCCTACACACACACACACATGCACACACACACACACACACACACACATACACATACACACATACACACACACACACACACACAGGCAATATACATTATTACACACTAAGCAAACTAAGCATTATTACACTATTTCAAACATACCAACAAGTTAGGTTACTAACACTAACTAACTTGAGCTAGTTGTGTGAATGAAATAAAACAGGCTGATGTTAAAAATATTCCGCGTTGCTTACTTGGTTTCTATAACAACACAGAATACTTTGATCTTGACCATTCATGCTTACCGTAACATAACACACAGATTTCGCACCCTTTCGACCACCTTTAAAAACATACCTAAGCAGGTTGTAGCTGTTGGCCTGTTGCATGTCCATATGTGTGGAGCTCAAGCTCCGCCTCTTGCCCTTCTCTTCTGACCAATGAGGTGCTGCTGCAGAGCTCGTGCTTGGTGACCTCACTGCCTGGCGCTCATTGATGACCCTCAGAGGAAGGGTGCGCGTGACTGGTTGAGTGATGACGGCTCCGGAAGCCTGTGATATTGGCCGACGCCCACCTACGTGGAAGCGCACCAGGGCAGCAATATTGTCGAACTGATCACTCTCAAACTGAAACAGCTCCCTTGAATAACCCTACACACACACACACACACACACACACACACACACACATGTAGAATCACATACAATTCTGATATCTGTTCTGCAGTCATCTACATAGACCAGAGTTTCCCAACCCTGTCCCCTGGTCCATATTGTTGTTTTTCCTTTTTTCCAACACACCTGATCAATACCTTTGTGCATTAGAGGTCTTCCCCGTCAACCAAGAGGAAGTGGCGTGAACAAGTCAACCAGGGTCAATCAGGCAGGCAAGCGTAAATACTCTTCCAATGTGGATGCAACACTGTGTTTTCTTGTTGGTGTTTGTTGTTTGGAGCTTCACTTCCTCTTCACCTCAGTGTTTCCTAACTACACTCCTGTCTGACTACTGGATTACACAATGTACCACCTCACCTGCTCTAATCCAAGGAACATAGAACAGACTCCATGACTAACAAATGAGTCAAAACAGAAACATTAAATGAAATGTGTGTCTGTTCCTGTTTGGGTCAGAGATACTGTATATGAGTGTAGATCTTTCTACATGGGCATACATGTCTCAGCCTGTTTCAACACACCTGATGAAATTCACAATGGTCCTCATGACTGATGGGTGAGCATGAACGAGTTTTGGAGCAGACTGTGACCATACCTGTGGGAGTTGGTTTGCACCTAGTTGTGCCAGAGTTGAAGCATAGGATTGTAGGTGCACTCTTTTTGAGTCAAATAATTGTTTGGGCCACAGATATGTGGATATACCTGTTTATAATAAATATATGAGATGGCATTGTTTAGGTCAAAGGTTTGTGGGTGTACTTGTTTGGGTAGGAGAACTGTAGGAGTACCTGTTTGGGTAGGAGAGATGTAGGTGTACCTGTTTGGGTAGGAGAACTATAGGTGTACCTGTTTGGGTAGGAGAACTGTAGGTGTACTTGTTTGGGTAGGAGAACTGTAGGTGTACTTGTTTGGGTAGGAGAACTGTAGGTATACCTGTTTGGGTAGGAGAGATTTAGGTGTACATGTTTGGGTAGGAGAACTGTAGGTGTACTTGTTTGGGTAGGAGAACTGTAGGTATACCTGTTTGGGTAGGAGAGATGTAGGTGTACCTTTTTGGGTAGGAGAAATGTAGGTGTACCTGTTTGGGTAGGAGAACTGTAGGTGTACTTGTTTGGGTAGGAGAACTGTAGGTGTACTTGTTTGGGTAGGAGAACTGTAGGTATACCTGTTTGGGTAGGAGAGATTTAGGTGTACATGTTTGGGTAGGAGAACTGTAGGTGTACTTGTTTGGGTAGGAGAACTGTAGGTATACCTGTTTGGGTAGGAGAGATGTAGGTGTACCTTTTTGGGTAGGAGAAATGTAGGTGTACCTGTTTGGGTAGGAGAACTGTAGGTGTACTTGTTTGGGTAGGAGAGATGTAGGTGTACCTGTTTGGGTAGGAGAACTGTAGGTGTACTTGTTTGGGTAGGAGAGATGTAGGTGTACCTGTTTGGGTATGAGAACTGTAGGTGTACCTGTTTGGGTAGGAGAAATGTAGATGTACCTGTTTGGGTAGGAGAACTTTAGGTGTAGCTGTTTGGGTAGGAGAACTGTAGGAGTACCTGTTTGGGTAGGAGAACTGTAGGTGTACCTGTTTGGGTAGGAGAACTGTAGGTGTACCTGTTTGGATAGAACTGTAGGTGTACCTGTTTTGGCCGGAGGACAACGCGGATGATTTTGAAGTGCATGCACTGCTTTTTCCACATGCAGCTCAGGACATAGTCACCACCACATGTGCTGGAGTCTCGCACCAAGAAATCCCCGTCATTTTTCAACAGCTCCTCTGCTGCCTACACACACAAACACACACAAACACACACACACACACACACACCTCAGTGAGCCAACCTTGTCACACATTCACTCCACCCTCCACCGATATAAACACGCAAGTTAATAAAGATAGTGATTAAAACCAACAGCTCACACACACACACACACACACACACACACACACATCTTGCCCTAGCCTTGCTATAGCACACACATTTCTTATAACAATGTCAATACACACACCCACACACACCTCTCTCTGTAGCTGCCCGTGATACCAGGCATGACTCCTGATATCATCAGTGCTGAGTTTAAGCTCCTCTTCCAGTTCTTTCTTCAGAGAGTCCATGTCCTTACGGTTCGAAAACACCTAAATAACATTTTTAAATTATTCAAAGAACAAAGTTGATGCCATTATAGCCCCCAAAAAAACAACACTAGAGCTTTTCAATAATGTTAAAATCAGCACAGAAATAGCTAATAATAAACTAGGATCTTAACGTTAACATCATTGGGTTCATGTGTAAGTCACTGCAAGGAAATTGTATCATTTCAGATTTATTGTTGATGAAAAATGAGAAGAGCAAGGAGAACCTCTACACCAATCAGCCATAACATTAAAACCACCAGCATAATATTGTGTAGGTCCACCTTGTGCCATCAAAACAGCTCTGACCCGTCGAGGCATGGACTCCACAGGACCTCTGAAGGTGTACTGTGGTATCTGACACCAAGACGTTAGCAGCAGATCATTTAAGTCCTGTAAGTTACGAAGTGGGACCTTCATGGATCGGACTTGTATGTCCAGAACATCCCACAGATGCAAAATAGGATTGAGATCTGGGGAATTAGAAGGCTGAGTCAATACCCTGACTTGTTCCTCAAACCGTTCTTGAACATTGTTAGAGAGCATTGTCCTGCTGAAAGAGACCATTGCCATTAGGGAACACCGATACCATGAAGTGGTGTACTTGGTCTGCAACAATGTTTAGGTAGGTGGTACGTGTGAGGTAACATTTACATGAATGTCTGGACCCAAGTTTTCCCAGCAGAACATTCCTCAGAGCATCACACTGCCTCTGCAATTTCTGCTACAGTAGCTCGTCTGTGGGATCGGACCAGATGGGCTAGCCTTCACTCCCTATGCACATCACTGAGTCCTGGGAGTTCATGACCCTGTCACCGGTTCACCCCACAACACCTGCTATTTTGGAGACGCTCTGATCCAGACGTCTAGACATCACAATTCAGGCCTTGTCAAAGTCACTCAGATCCTTACACTTGCCCATTTTTCCTGCTTCCAACACGTCAACTTCGAGAACTGACTGTTCACCTGCTGTCTAATAAATAAACCCCACCTCTTTCCAATGTAACAAGATAATCACTGTTAGTCACGTCACCTGTCAGAGTTTTTGATGTTATGGCTGATCAGTGTATGTCAGTGCTTAGCAGTCAAGATTGTTTAATATTGCTTTGGATTCCAAACGGTTGTATGACACATGCAGGTGATGAATTCAGCCTTAAATGCTGAAGCTGAGAGACAACATTACTAATAACCTGTTGAATGATTTTATGCCTTTACTATCCTCCACTTTAAATGGACATATATCTCCAATACTACTTTAGAATGAATTTACACCAGTTTTAATCATTCACACTGGACATTTCTATAACAGTTTTAATGAGAAGTGTGATATAGGACATTGCTCACCTGAGCGATGAAGATTCCGACACTCTTCCTCTTGCTGTAAAGCACATGAGAATAAGAGCTGTTGTTAAAAGTATACGCCCTGATGCAGCTGTTTGACAGATGTGAATAAAGTAAACGCAGTGATACGCTACTGCCAAGACTACCTTTGTTTTAACAGGAAGTGCACTGGACATTGGAAATTCATTTAATGAGGAATGCTGAAGATCTGTGACTCACACACACACACACACACACACACACACACACACACACACACACACTCAGGAACCATGCAGGAGTGGGGTTAGGAGTACTTCCTTCCCTCTCTGAACATCCGAAAAGGAAACACAGCGTTCATCCCAAATGGCTCCTTATATCATTTCCTATTTAGTGCACTTATACAGGGACTATAAGCATCTCAGGTGGAGACTCTGCATACTGATCTCTGATCAGGGTTGTATCTCGCTACTTGTGTTACTTGACCTTAGTGCAGCTTTTGATACTATAGATCATACTATTCTCCTTGATAGACTAGAAAATGTTGTTGGCATTAAAGGAACGGTCCTCTCCTGGCTCAGGTCTTATCAGACCGATCGTTATCAGTTCGTAGATGTAAATGGAGACTTCTCCACACATACTGAGGTTAAATTTGGTGTTCCACAAGGTTCTGTTTTAGGCCCACTGCTTTTTACTTTATATATGCTACCTCTAGGTCAAATTATTCGTAAACATGAAATTATCTTCCACTGTTATGCTGATGATACACAGCTGCATGTTTCAGTGAAGCCAGAGGACAGACAGCAGCTTAGTAAAGTTGAGGAATGTGTACAGGACATTAGACGCTGGATGTTTATTAACTTCCTCTTAATTAATTCTGATAAGACAGAAGAACTTGTACTAGGACCGCGTGTAGCTAGAAGTAATCTTTCTGATCTCACAGTAACTCTGGATGGTCTTTCTGTTTCATCATGTGCAGCAGTAAAAGACCTTGGAGTGATTATTGACTCCAGTCTATCATTTGATGCTCATGTAGATAATATTACTAGGATAGTCTTCTTTCATCTCAGGAATATTTCTAAGATAAGAAATATATTGTCACTACATGATGCAGAAATATTAGTTCATGCTTTTGTCACCTCTAGACTAGATTACTGTAATGCCTTACTGTCTGGATGTTCCAGTAGGAGCATAAACAAACTCCAGTTAGTCCAGAATGCAGCTGCTAGAGTCCTAACTAGAACCAGAAGATACGACCACATCACCCCGATCTTATCCACACTGCATTGGCTCCCAGTGAAATCATGCATTGATTATAAAATACTACTACTGACCTATCATAAAAGACCAAAAGTTCGCTCAGGTACTGTGGTGCGAGACCATTCAGTGCTTTCACTGAATAGTCTTGCGCCACAGTACCTAGCAAACTTTTGGTCTTTTATGATCCATCACGCCTACTTTCATCAAAAGGTGCAGGATATTTGTTGGTACCTGGAATAGTGAAGGCTACAGCAGGGGGAAGAGCTTTCTCTTACAAAGCCCCACAGTTATGGAACAGTCTTCCTATTACTGTTCGGGACTCAGACACAGTCTCAATGTTTACGTCCAGGCTGAAAACATTGTTTACTCAAGATTTTTGTGAATAGTTTTTTTCTGAGGTAAAGGAGCAGATCTAGAGGCTCACAGGTACAGAGTGTTGTGGTGAACTGGGATGTTTGGATTCTGTCGCCCCCACCTTCACACCTTCACCCAGATGCGTTGATGGTGGAGTGTCTGGTTGCCTTATGTCCCAGTGATCCCTTATATCTGTGTTCCCTTCTGGCTCTCCCTTTTAATTATGCTGTCATAGCTAGTCTTGCCGAAGTCAAGTGTGTGTGTTTATTCAGCACTGTATCTGTTAGTGTGTGTGTGTGTGTTTATTTAATGTATCTGTAGTGTGTATTAATTCAGCACTGTAAGTATTGTTATGAATCTTAATTCAACACTGTAATTCCGTGTGTGTTTGTGTTAATTCTGTACTGTAGGTGTTAATATTGTGTATTCACTCAGACTCGTCCTGCGGCACTTCTCCAGGACACTCCAGCTGTTACCTCAGGTGTTAATTCTACACTATAAGAGCACTAACATTACCACTGTAATAAAGAACACAGCTGGGCGCTGTCAGTGTTAATCCTGCTGTGTTCTAGTGTGTTGCAGCCCTGCTTCAGGCCAATCATTAACAGTGTTTCTGCAGGATCCCACACAATCAACACACATACACACACACACACACACACACACACACACACATACACACACACAAATAAGTCATTACACCAACAGTGACAAGACTGAACTCACCTGAACACCGTCTCACACACACAGCCGTGTTAGGGTTCACACATAATCCACACAACGAGTCTTGATAGAACTTCAGGAAAGTAACAAACAGGAGTGTCCATATCCTCTCAGAGTGTAACCTCGTCTCTCTCTCTCTCTCTCTCTCTCTCTTTCTCTCTCCCTCTCTCTCTCTGTCTATCTCACATTCCCCGGATTCCTGTCTTCCCCCTACCTGTCTGAGCTCGGAGACTCAGAGCTCCCTCTGCCTGAGCCAGCATGTCCGTGCCTTGGACTTGTGGCAGCTTGATTATGTGCCTACAGGCTGCTTCACTCCACCACACTGCCCAATATTATTACTCCCCCCACCTCCCCTCCCTTACTCAGGGTTGCCATATTTGATTCACTGGATGCCAGCACAAGTATTGTTAAAACTTCACCAAGACACTAGCTAGTCTACACACACACACACACACACACACACACACACACATACACACACACACACACACACACACACACACACTGGAACCTGCAGGAGGGGTTCGAAGTATTTCCTGCCCCTTACATCTGAAAAGGAAACACATGATCAATCTCAAGCGGCTCACTTATGTAGAGAGTACGGAACTTAACCCCATATTCCCTCTTATTGCACAACATAGTTCACCACATAGGGTGTAGGAGTCTACCTTATGTAGTGCACTTAAATAAGGGGTATAATATTAAATATATTCTTTGATTAATGCCGATAAAATAAAGCGACTGGTTTTCATGAAATGTTCTGGATGGAGCTCCGAGTCCCCGAGCGAGGGATGACGACGTGTTTCTGATCGAGACTCCAAAGCTCTTCCCGAGGTGACTCTGGATAAGGGCGTCAGCTAAACTCCATAAACTCCAGAGAATATTCTGGATATAAATGTGCCATAATCCCATGCTGATTATATGAATTGAAGTGGTTCAATTCGAGGATTACGTTAGTTCTTCTTCTTATGCGTGAATTTACATTTAATTTACATTGAATTTGATTTCTTACTAACGATTTACGCATAAATCTGTTCTCATCCATCATGGGGAACCAGAACATTTCCCTTTTAGAGAAGGATACAAGTGGAACTCTATGAGGGAGTTTTCACACGTGGTCCGAATACTCAGGGAAGATTGTTCGGTGGTCAAACTGTGATAAACATCACTTTCTGGATGCGTGGCATGTCATTATGCAAGAAACCCTGCAAATGAGATGCTGATTTCGTATAAGAAGAATGTTAGCCATGCATCCTGGAACAAGATGTGCATTTTTCCTGATCTTCTCAGTGCAAACAAGCCCTTCTGAAAAAAAAAACCCCAATAGAAACCATTACAGAAATGCGAATGGTTTCCACTACAAATACCACTGAAACCATTAACAACTGTAGTGTGTTTTGTTCCATATTCTATTCTGATTCAGTGGTCTGTATTGGTTTCCACTAGACATAAACATGCCACCAATAGAACCCAACACATCATACAAGTAGAGACCCACAAGGACCATTATAGTTTCCATTAAAACCAATACAATTCCCATTACAAACATTAAAACCATTAGAATTTCTGTAATAGTTTCTAATTTTTTTCAGCAAGGAGTGAACTAACAAACGACCCTGAGTCCACAAGTGTGCAAAAACAACTCCTAAACGATTTCAATCATTTATAATCATTTGCATTTGTGCACAAGTACAACTTGTGTATATGGCGCTATGCAAAATTATACGAGAGTTACACACACACACACAGACACACACACACACACACACACACACACACACACACACAGACACTCAAAGATACTGCCCATGACTTTACATTCATATTTCTTGTGATGTTGGCTGGAGTGAGGAGCAGTATCTCCTGTGAGCCCATAGTGCACTATATGGAGGGTAGGAGGCCGTTGTGTTATTTAGGGCACTTATAAAGGGAGTATACACGCAGACTAACGCACTGGGCCTGAAAGACCCAATCAACTTACACTAAAAAGGCTTTAAGAGTAATTATTATCTCACACATAATGGAAAATCCGAAACATCTTCTCACAGAACTCTAGATAGTGTACACATGTAGTGCACATAAACTTAAACATGGACAGATACAGAGAATGAATAAACAGCCCGAGGCAGTGCTTTTATATTGTATGCGTGTAAAAACTCACAATCTGGCAACCTTTATTGCACAACTGTAACCCGGTTTATCAGTACTGTAGTGTAGTGTAGGGGTTATGAGGAAGTGTGTGTCAGTGTTCCAGAGAAACAGCCAATAAGGTGAGAGATTACAGCAGTGTAGTTCACAATGAGTGACATTAAAATCCAGCAGCCACGCCCATCCCTGAGAGGATCTCTCTCTCTCTCTCTCTCTCTCCCTCTCTCTCTCTCTCTCTCTCTGTGTGTGTGTGTGTGTGTGTGTGTGTGTGTGTGCGTGTTCAACATTCCCTTGACAGAGAGATAAATAGGAGCCACCAGGGGGCGCTATTATACCCGAAAACAATACTAATTTACATGTATTTACATCTAATTTATTTCTTTATTATCGGAAATTGTTTAAACATTGCCTTATTTCCATTTTAATCGTTTTAGTTTTAAGTATTTATTTATCTTATATCACTGTTAAATTTGTACAGATCAAAAATAAATGTAAATAAGTTTAATTCATTTCAATTCATTTATTACATCACCTTGCTCTCTGTTCTGTTCTGATTGGTCAGATTCTGCTCTGTTCTGATTGATCAGTGTCTGTCCTATAGGACTCTCAACTTGGACTTGTTAAGTGGTGTAGATAGAATAGAGATGGTACCTGTGTTTGGGTTTAATGCAGATGGTGTGAGACCGCTCATCGAGTGGGTGGAGACTGGAGCAGGAGCTAGAGAGGGTGCGGCTGTCACGGCGACTGAAGCGTGGAACGATGCTCTGGCGAAACAGGTCAGATGAACTGAAAGAGAACTTCCTGCTAACTTTCTTTCCGCTGGCCTGGAAATGCTCAGTGTGTGTCAGTGATGAGGGCAGAAATTGGTTATTGGGTGGGCCTGTTTAAAACAGGGTGGGAAAGGATTTAAAAAGGAAAGTCAGATTCCACACACACACACACACACACACACACACACACACACACACACACACACACACATTGCCACATCTAAAGCAGATGTCAGGGTCTTCACCAGTCTATAGACTTCACATGAATACAGCAAAAAGGCTGTAACAGGCCCTGTAATGTTGTAAAAATGAAGATGTAACGTTTCCTATAATCTGTACAGGCTTGTGATGTTACATTGCGAGGGAACATCTAAACAAAAAAAATCTCTTTCCAAAGAACATGAAAAATCACACAACTAAGATATCTTTTAAACTAAACCTATTAGGGGAACTGTTCTAACAGTAAGAAAGGAAATCAGGCCTACTGTAATTCCTGTGATGAAATATATCATGTACAGACACCGCTAAGAGTTTTTATTACAGATAAAAAAAGACATTGCTTTAGCATTGCTCCTGCGTTCCTCAACCAAATGCAGGTCTGATCTTCAGCTCTCGGACGAGTCCGATCTTCACACTGACTGTGAGTTCCAGTGTTAATAAAAAACCTCTATACGTTCCATGCTATTATGTCCTCTGATTACACTGTATGAGTGTCATGTCTGTTTCAAAGAGCGGAAACTCTTATTGAACTTATTCACCACTCACTGGTGTGTGTGTGTGTGTGTGTGTGTGTGTGTGTGTGTGTGTGTACCTGGCTGTAAGTTCTGTTGTTGTTTTTGGAGATTAGTTAAGATGGTCACTCTGTGATCAGTATCTTCAACACCCATCAACATCAGGTCACCATCAGTAACCATCGCAAGACCCTGTACACACACACACACACACACACACACACACACACACACACACACACACACACAGAAACAAAAGGATTTATAGAAACAACAGTACATAGAACAACCAACATACAGGCAGATAAACCCACTCTTTCTTTTAATGGTTATAATGGGAATTGTATTGGTTTTAATGGAAACACTTACTGGTAATTTGTTGCCTTCTATTGGTGGCATGTTATGTTTAGTGGATACCATTAAGGACCAATAATGGTAATGGTAATATTTTTAATGATTAGTTGATGGTTTGTAATGGTATTTGTAGTGGAAACCATTAGAACTTCTGAGATGGTTTCTATTGTTTTTTCAACGGGCAGAGACAGACAGACAGACAGACAGATAATCAAACAGATAAAGGGACAGACAGACAGACAGATAGATAATCAAACAGATAAAGGGACAGACAGACAGACAGATAGATAATGAAACAGATAAAGAGACAGACAGATAGACAGATAATGAAAAGATAATGAGACAGACAGACAGATAATGAAACAGATTAAAAAGACAGACAGACAGATAATGAAACAGATAAAGAGACAGACAGACAGACGGATAATCGAACAGATAAAGGGAGGCATGTGATATAGTGTATAGGGGTAGAATATATTGTGTGTTGTGTGATTTGAGACAAAAGCCTCTGTTATTTAAACATATATATTATGGTAACTTTGAGATGTGTGAAAGGGGACATGCCTACCTCCAGCCCATAATACTCTCTCTCCAGGGCCTGTGTGTACTGCGGAAGGCCGATCTGTCTGAGCCACCACGCGATGGAGCGGTTACTCATCCCTGCACATCGGTGTTCAATTAATAATGCATAGTTATATTATTAATAAGAATGCATAATAAGTTAGTAACAAACAGTTAGCCTCATGTAAGTCACACTACACTATTTAGTGGATTTTAATGTTGCTAACAAAGAACAACTGTCTAAGAGCTAACTGTTCATCTTGAACAATGCTAATAAAGAAACAAAGTTAGCATCCTAAAAGTGTCCGCATGCTAAATGCATTAAAGGTTATATTGCTAACAATGATGTTAAACTAAATGTGTTGTTATGTTCATTGCTCAATGACAGCTTATGCCAAAAGGTGGAATTGAGTGAGTTATGCTAGCTTATGTTGCTAAAAATGGAGCCACTTATTTAACTGACATTTTGAATGTAACAGTATGCTAATCTGCTTAAATAGCATTTTAAAAAGTGATATTAATGTTGTTAATAATAAATGAAAACAAATATCACAAATACACGAAAGCAGTGGTCGAGTCATTAATGCAAGGAAATTTAGCATGTTGCTAAAAACGACAAAATATAAATAGCCGCTAGTTTGCTCTGTGAAAACGACATGCAAGCTGATAGTTTTAAAAAAATATGTCTATTAAAGGAGAAATTATATTTTAAAAAAGTAATATAAATAAAACATGTAAAAAAAAAATCTTAATCAATGATAATGGCAAATAAAAACAGATGCTAAAATATACAAATAGGTGTGTGCTAATAAACGGTTATACTATATATTGTGATATTCAACACACACAATACTATTATTGTGGACTCAAAGTATCGTCACTATCCCTACATAGAGAGCATTTTTAAGGTGCCTTCTAAGGTCCTTTGGTTTTTAAGTTCACATTTATCAGCGACACATCGGACAAACCTGTCTGTCTGAAACGATCTCGTAATAACATCATAAACATCACTGAAACCTACACACAAATGCAATAGACACTCAGTGTTCGGTAGCAGCAGTTACCTGTGTGTATGTGTGTGTGTGCGTGTATGAAGATCTCACGATGTCGTATTCGGTTTATTTCCTCACGAAATCCTCTTATTTCTTATTTCTTCTTTCTTTTCTCCTTAATTTCTCACTTCTGATCTCTCTCTGACTTTCTCCTACTGAATTTTGAAATACCTGTTGTGGGAAGGTGAAGACCTGCATGCCTGAGTCATCAGCCAATCAGAGTGTGGGAAAAGCTGCCCTGAACCCCCCTATGTCAGCCAATCATGCGCAGGAATCTGATGGCGTTCTGTGAGGGGGGAACCAACAAGTTCAGACAGACTCCAAAGTTTCACAGAAAAATTTCTCGGATTCTAGTGTGTGTGTGTGTGTGTGTGTGTGTGTGTGTGTGTGTGTGTGTGTGTTGCAAACTAGGTCTGTTATTAAATCTTGATAGTCTGGTTTATTGTGTTAGACAGACAGACAGATAGACAGATAAACAGGTAGACAGATATGCACATGGACAAACAAATAGACTAATAAACTCATAGACAGACAGACAGTTAGACAGGTGAACAGTTAGACAGGTGAACAGTTAGACAGGTGAACAGTTCGTCAGGTGAACAGTTCGACAAGTGAACAGTTTGACAGGTGAACAGTTCGTCAGGTGAACAGTTAGACAGGTGAACAGTTAGACAGGTGAACAGTTCGTCAGGTGAACAGTTAGACAGGTGAACAGTTCGTCAGGTGAACAGTTAGACAGGTGAACAGTTCGTCAGGTGAACAGTTAGACAGGTGAACAGTTAGACAGGTGAACAGTTCGTCAGGTGAACAGTTAGACAGGTGAACAGTTAGACAGGTGAGCAGTTCGTCAGGTGAACAGTTAGACAGGTGAACAGTTCGTCAGGTGAACAGTTAGACAGGTGAACAGTTAGACAGGTGAACAGTTCGTCAGGTGAACAGTTCGACAAGTGAACAGTTCGTCAGGTGAACAGTTAGACAGGTGAACAGTTAGACAGGTGAACAGTTCGTCAGGTGAACAGTTAGACAGGTGAACAGTTAGACAGGTGAACAGTTCGTCAGGTGAACAGTTCGACAAGTGAACAGTTCGTCAGGTGAACAGTTAGACAGGTGAACAGTTAGACAGGTGAACAGTTCGTCAGGTGAACAGTTCGAC